>NC_087377.1:17691017-17970098 GCF_963675165.1 Halichondria panicea | reverse complement strand
CTAACAAATAATGAATAATGAACTTTTGGGGGGAAGGCTAAAAGTGATGAGGGGGCTGATGAGAAATTACTGATCTAGTCTGCCTGGTATAATAACTTTGTGTCTCCTGTGGTGCTTTCATTTGCTGGGTTTGCCACGCCCTGCCAGTTGTTGCGTTTGCTACAGTCGGCATTTATTAACATGCACACTCGGCAGTTTGTTAGTATGCCATTTGTTGGGTATGCCATCACCCTGGCATTTGTTGGGTCTGCCATCACCCTGCCATTTGTTGGGTATGCCATCACCCTGGGTCTGCCATTACCCTGGCATTTGTTGGGTATGCCATCACCCTGGGTCTGCCATTACCCTGGCATTTGTTGGGTATGCCATCACCCTGGGTCTGCCATTACCCTGGCATTTGTTGGGTATGCCATCACCCTGGGTCTGCCATTACCCTGGCATTTGTTGGGTATGCCATCACCCTGGGTCTGCCATTACCCTGGCATTTGTTGGGTATGCCATCACCCTGGCATTTGTGGGTATGCCATCACCCTGCCGGTACCTGGCATTTGTTGGGTCTGCCATCACCCTGCCATTTGCTGTGTTTGCCGTACCTTGTTGAGTTGGCCGCTGTCCGTGGAGCGACATGACATGTACTGTATATAGCTAGGTACTTAACTACGTATAAAGCATTTGATCCTACACCACCTTGGCAGTGGTTTGCTATACCCTGCCATTGTTGAGTTTGCCATACTCTGTTGCTATTTGTTGAGTTTGCCATACTCATACTCTTATCTGTTTGAGTCCATGCAGCGACATGATCATTATAGGTATTGTCTATACAGGTATACGAATAAAGCATCTATATGCACGTACATAGGCTTACTCTGTTGCTATGTTGATTTTGCCATACTCTGTTGCTACTTGTTGAGTTTGCCATACTCTCCATGCAGCGACATGATATAATTTATTAATTTATTGTCTATAGCTACACTGAGCATGAGGTACGTATAAGGCATGGTTAGCGACTATATGTATTGATCCTACACCACCTTGGCAGTCAATTGTGCCCCTGATTTTTCACATTCGTATTAGAATGGAGAGGGGTTATCGACGTGCCAGCTGCGGTGGTGTCTAAGTAACTTTTGGCTAAAGGCTTAGGTGTTCTGTACCTGCCAACTGAGGGGGGGGGGTCCATGGCCGATGACCGGGCACTAATCGGTAGAGAGAATTGGTAGACAGAAGATGAATGAATGAATGAATGAATGATGGACGTCTGATATGCTCACAAAGTGACTGCTAATAGTTCTGAGACTGCCACGAGGCTTCAACTTTAGTGCACATGCGTTGAGATGAGTGACGTCATTGCGGCCTGCTCCTTGTTGTTAACCCCATTTAATATGCTATTAAATTCCATTGAAATTAGGTAGTCGGGCGCCGCCTCCTTCCGGGCAAAGGTAGAGGGAGGCGGCGCCCGACTAGAAATTAGGGAGCACAGATATAAATGTAACTACACACATGCTACTGGTAACAGAGCACCATCCTCAAAACCAATGTACTCTGAACTATAGATCAGTATATACATAGTTTGCAATTTTAATCATTTTTTTACATCATCAGCATTAATCAATATAATTATGCTAAAAGAAACAATGTCACTGGATTTATAAATTATACGAAACTATAATAAGGTACAATTGAACAACTAGTCTTATACTAGAGTTTCATTTCTTCTCGGCTCTGCTAGACCATACGCTGGGTTGTCAGAAGTCAGTACAGGGTCCGGAGTGAAGTCACCTTCGATGGTTTCATATTCTGCATTGCCACCTGATGTGTTCTCTTCTGCTAGACCATACGCTGTGTTGACAGAAGCTAGTACAGGATCTGGGGAGCTGTTGTCGTCTATAGTGTCATAGATGACAGGGTCTGTAGTGTAGGCGCCTTTCTTTCTTGACTTCACGAGCAGTAAACTGAGCAATAATATTATTACAACCAGAGTTATGAGGAGAATGATAGCGGGAATCCCAATAGCCAGTCCAATAATAGACTCCATATTCAATGAATCTGCAGAAGAATGTTATTGAAACGAATTTTAGTTAGAAATGACATACTAACCATTTTCATGGCGACCCACACTGATATCCCTAATAACCGAAAATTTAGCGCTATATATACGGTATAGTATAGACCTACTTCATAACATACCTGGGGTTGTACTATGGTTACACCCAGCCCACACGGCAAATTAGAAACCGATTACTGATGATGTAATGGTTGTGTACCGAAATATTGCATTGTCAGCATAATAAAGAGTGATTAGTGACCCCTTATGGCCTCATCAATTTTTAAAAAACCATGTGGTGGTGGGAGGCTGCTGGTCTGCTTTGCCTGGTCTGGTGAACATTTTTGCTGCATGCAAACTCAGAGTGGGTAATGATCGACCAAGGTTGTTGTTAAAAAGTTCAAGTCTAAAATTAATCGTCTCTGTCAGAAAATTAATGACTGCCATCAGCAGAGCCTTGCAGCTCTCTTCTCACTCGTGCAGCTACCAATTAGCTAGCGTTCTAGTTCAGAGCTAACTACTTCGCAGAGTAGCAACACTCGGTAAACAAGTTTGGATACATGCTCTGGCATTCCAAGTAAGCAAAACCAGGCATAACTCGAGAACGAAGCACTGATTATTGTGCAAATCCAAGAAAACATGACTAGAAGCCTATAGAGAAACTCTTACTTGCACTTCATTGATCCTTGAACAGCTTTAGCAGTCTACACTGACACACACACACAAACATACTACCGTATACCTCGCTTGCGCATGTGCACCGAGGCACAATAATGGCGAGTATGGCAAAACCCAACAAATGGCATACTAATAAACCAGAGTATAGCAAATGCAAACTCAACAAATGGCAACACACTCAACAAATATAGCCGAGTAGGGTGTGGCAAACCCTGGTATTGCAAGTTAACCTCAAGTAGCGGGGTATGGCATATATACCCCCCTGGGCCCATCCCCCAAAATAAATGTCGGGGCAGGTCAATCAAACACAATATACACCTCAGCAAGCAAAGAGCCACAGTACACTTTATGAACTGCTCCTGCACGCACCACAGGTATCTCCGCAAAGTTCGCAGGTATGGAAAACTCTGAGTATGGCAAACGCAGCAAAACTCAGTAGGGTATAGCTATGGCAAACTCAACAAATGGTACCAACAACAGGAGGGGTATGGCAAACTCAACAACATTTAGGAACAAGTGCAGGGCAAACTCAGAAAATGGCACCGACAAAAGGCGGGTTATGGTAACTGGCAGCAAACTCAATAAAATGGCAGGGTAGGCGGTATTGGCAAACCTACATGTCTTGATAGTAATGGCCTTAAACGATGGTCGCCACCCATCACAGCCATGGGAGATATAAGTGCACCTCCCTACAGCAAGCAAGCAAAGAGCACTTTAAAATTATACACGGCTCACCGCAGGTACCGGATCAATGCCCCGCCTGCTAAACACCCTGACAATCAGGAGTTCTCAACTACGGATACTCAGCTTCCTACCCAACAAAGAAGAAAGTAGTCTCGATCTAACACCATCATTATAGTCAAACGCTCCATGGTGGAATCGATTGCCATCATGAAGGGGGGGGGGCTGAGGGCTGAGCAAGCCACTATAATATACATTGCTAGTGGCACTATTATAGGGTATAAACACATTGGAACTAGGCATACATGCACAGCCGTTATTCTCAGCCATGCAAGCCATGCCCCTTATGCTTACTAATGTACACGGCTATATACAATCGCCAAGCTCAGCAAAAAGTAAAATTCCATCATGGACCACGTATGACCACAACCTTCGGGAGGACGCAGCAGCAATATAGGACAGCGTGATTGGTAAAAAAAAAAAAAAAAAAAATGGAGGCTGGAATATTATATGTCGGGCTGGTGTCACATTTGCAACTCCTCAGACCCATTCCCAAGCATGCAGCCGCTCCAAAATAGCCCAGTATAAGGGGCACTAGCGTCGCTCGGTGTTGTCGACTCCACCCCCCAAAGCAGCTACGGCTGGTGGGACTGGAAACCTACAGCTCCGATTTCTGTATGTATATATAATTATGTGCAAACCAAAATAAATTAAACCATGCTGCCCACAAGTGCATGTATAACCCCAAAGAGAGCGATATACTCTCTTGCACAAAAACAATGAAACAGCTAGCTTGTGCACGTTTAGTATACTTACTCCACTTCTCAGGTATTTGTTTACATTTTCTAGTTCATCCCCATGTTATCCTACATTCACCACAATCATTTTTAATTTACCCGTATTTCCTAACTTTAATGGTAACCTATATCTATCTGCAACATGCCTGGCAGCAAGGGGCCAGCCTACAAAAGACATTACCATGCATGCATGATCTGCAGGCCAAAAACTAAAGGGTACCAGTTACACTCAACAGCTGGAAGCGCGGTAATGCATGCACACCATTAAAAGCCGAAACCTGGGAGGCAGAACCGAGCCACCACCCAGATAATACCCAATGTAGTTAGTATGTCGTAAACAGATTGGGATATAGTCAAAGGCTCCTTACAAATTACATGAAATTTCCGCCCAAAGACTACACCTGCAGCAGCATGCATGGTGATAAAACCTCAGGGACAGGTCCCATATATTAACATTGCAAAAAGGCAAATGGCATGGCAGCTTATTATTGATCTATTATAACGCCAGCGTCAATGATAGAATCAACAACGATATGTTGCAGTATAATTATCGTATCAGTATTATATGATTGCTATATATAGGTGCGCATGCAATGGAATAGTAAAGTGCTCATCTCCCGCAGACGGCGTTATACAGTGGATATAATGAAACAACCGCGGAACAGGCAACGGCCCCCCCCCCTCTTGGAGCTTAGCAAATTCTCAGGGATGGGCGGATGGCCAATTAAATTGGAATTCACTATAATATTGTAGAGCACTAAACTAAATAAAGGCGGGGAGGACAAGGGGTTGCTGTCCCTCATTGGACATACCTCAGCATGTTTGTGACTGATTGATGCATCTACCACATTCCATCACTTAGACGGCTTTCGCCGCCTGAATGTCGCTGCACGTTCTGACATTCAATGGTGGTCAACATTTGCTTCACAGTGGAATACATGCCACTTCCTGCTCGTTCGCTGCATCAAGGACAACCCTATAGTTTCACTGTTATACATGGGGCTGCGGTGCCTATGAAGCAGGACAATGGTTCCAACTCCAATGGCCTAACCCAATGCCATATAGTTATATATCGATAAAAGAAATGATCATAGCAGCAGGCAAACGCTGGGTTAGACATTCGGTTCGTTTCCAATCAGATAACTCAGCCGTGGTATAGCCTCATGAGGAGAGATGTCTGGTCTCTATTACAGCCAAATTTAACTTTACAGTGTTGGCATCCCATATTAGAGGAATACATAACTAATTAGCCGACGCTCTCTCTCGCAACAATCACTTCTGCATATGCTATGTTATATTAGCTTACATGGCGTTTTAGTCAGTTCAACGACGGTAGACTACTCAGAAAATCTCGCTTTGTCCACGCATATCCACAATTGGCCTGAATCCTCTTTACTATACTGGCCACTCCTTTAGAATCAGAGCAATAGTGCTAACAGCAAGCGTTATTTGCATGGTCAAGCTCTGCATGCACATGCACTCCTTGGCTACATTTTTCCCAGCATCATAATTATAGAAAGAGCCGAGAAGTAATCGTTCTTCTCTAACTTTGGTTGTTGTGTCTTGTGTCTGAATTATGGAGCTAATTCCGTCATGCCCTTAGTACATTATCTATATAATGATGATTATACCGGTATACATGAAATCAAGATAGGCTTCCTATACACTAACTAAAGAAAGATCTGTAATATTATGGAGATAATATAACATACGTCAGACTGAGTAAATAAAAGGTACATAAATGACAATAAAGGTTGTTTGGGCTCAGCTTGGGAGTATTTGTGAGTCGAAGGGACTCATTCCTCACCCAAACAAAAGATAGACGTAAAGATATGTGGTAAAATACCATTTTAAAGAAAACAAGATCTGGCTAAAATATAACCCCCGAAAGGCTGAGGGGTTAATCCCCTAGGCGGGGATGCCCATTCAGATGAACAATGCTCTTGAACCCCAACCAATATCATTATGCTATTGGTTTGCATATAATATTATTAGCAAGTAATTCTGCATAACGATATACTCGTAGAATTATACCCGATACTGCGACACAAGTTGTTAATCAATGTTTGTGTGTGGGTGTTGATTCACAATGCCATCTGAAGTCTGTGGGGGTGTGGGGTGGTCATAGATCGCTGATCTGAAGTCACTGGAGTCTACAAAAGTCATATCTTAGTCAAGTCTGATTGCAGTCCTGCAAGTCTGTCCTTTCCAAGAAGTATTGTGTAGTTATAGATGTGTACATACACTAGATATTGGGTGTGTTATTTTCAGATAGATCTCTGTTGCATGTTGTTGTTTTAATCACTTTCAGTATTAGATCTATAGCTAAAAATAAACAACTTAGGCCTTATTATAATTAGTGTCTATAGTTCTAGCCAATGGCTGTCATGACAGCAAGTGGAGGAGTTCTTATCTTACTCTGCATCTACAGCACCAATATTGTGTTCTCTGCACACACAGGTGAGAGATCAACTTCTTATATTATAGGTATACATACATATTATTATATATACATACAGAGGTAGGAGTGGCTCCTAGTTTCAACAGTGAGCAAGAAGATGTGGTTGTCTTTGCAACCAACGCTGATGGATCTAATTCAGATCTTAGCCTACAATGCGATGTTACTGGGGACCCTACACCTACCGTGACTTGGTACAGGGGAGATGACGTGGTTGACGCTGGCTTTATGCTTTCTAATGGTAACTTTTTGTTTCAAAATATCACTGAGGGAGAACATGCTTCCACGGCTGGAGTTATCTATCACTGTGAGGCTACTAACATCATTGGAGAGCCTGGCTTCAATGCAACCATCCGCAGTAGAGACATCACTGTCTACTATGCATGTAAGCAATTCATGCTCCTACATTGTATTGTAATCATTTTCTATTTGTAGTTTTCGGTGGCTTTATGCCAACTGAGGTAGAGCGTACGTTTGTACCAACTGCAATTCCTACTGCTGGGTTTGGTATTGACATAGCTCTTGAGTGCAGGGTTGGGGACTCGCAACCACCTCCAGACATCGTGTGGTTTCAAGACGGTACACCTTTAATCGAGAACCTGGAGAATAATCTCATAAGGTTTCTGGAGGGTGGAAGATGGGCCTACATTCGAGATATTGAGACTTTCCCACGCGATTATCACTGTGAAGTAAGCAATGCTCGAATGCACGAATCAGTGAGAAGCCCTGAGACATACTTTGTCAATGGTACTGGACTAGTAAATGGAATGGATTTTGTGTACAAGGAGATAGGAGATCTCACGGCTTTTTCTGCAGAGGGAGAGGACGAGGACTTTGAGTTCAGCTATGTTTCTTCAGAAGGGACACTAAATCGTGTTTGTGCTTTCTCTAATAGTGTTGGAACCAACACTGATTCCAACCAAGCAGTGGGTACGGTCACAAACCTACCCCCTCCCCCAGCTGTAGTCACTCTGGAATGTAGAGAGGGCCAAGCCACTATTATCAGTAGTGGAGCAGTCACAGTGCAACGTGAGTTATCTCACCCACACCCACACCCACACCCACCACACACATACGCACACGCACACACGCACACACACACACATACACACACATGCACACAGGGAAAGCCGTGATAACGATGGATCCCTCGGAGGTGAACATCCGTGAAGTGATTGTAGGACAAGGCCCTGCTACTACCTTCTCCTGTGCCAACACTGGCTACCCTGCAACCTCAACAGTGTGGTACTTCAATGGAGATGTAATTGACTCTTCATTCGTTGGAATTGTCTTTGACGCCACTATGCTGACTATTGCAAACCCTCAAGTCAGTCACTCTGGAGTGTACCAGTGCTTTGTCAGTAATACAGTGTCTGAAGACAATGCTGCCTGGTTGTTGGAGGCCAGAGCTCCAGGTAACATAATTATACCATTGCTTTTGTATACGTACATGTTCTATAAGCAGTTTGCTATAATTATTATGCATCTTAATTTACTTTGTACATGTATAATTTTGCGTGTTCACTATCAGTTTGTTTCATTACACAGCTGCACCCACTGCCCTGGCTTTCGATGAGACTGTCATTGGAGCAGTGAGAGACAGACAAGTTGGTACTCTCTTTATGGGTGACTTTGGGACCATGGTGACAGTACCTGTGTCTGTGGAGGCTGACCCTTGCCCGAGTGTACAGTGGTCCTTCAAAGGCTCTAACATTGCTAACGGAGACCAATACACTATCACCAACCCTTGCAGTGATGTTAATGCCGTATCTCCTTACACGTTTATGTTGACCGTGACTAATCTGACCAATGAAACATCAGGGGCTTATTCTGCTATCTTCAGCAATCTTGCTGGAAGCAGGGTTCTTCCAGACTTGTACATTACTGTACCAGGTACAATTGAGATATCTTTGTTTAGCGTTTGTTTAATTTTTCCCTACAGTTGCCACTAGCGATCCAATTTCTTCATTGAGCTTGTCAGTTATTGATAACCCTGCTGCCATGTGTCTACTCAACGCCAGTACTGTCATTATCACTTGCCAAACCGATGGCTTTCCACGGCCTGAAGTAAGATTTCTAATGGGGCGCAACGTCATCACTCCAGGAGAGGGGAACTTCCAAAGAGTCTCACAAACCTTTGCCGACCAGGTGAGGCTTGTGCCTGCGTGTGATTGGTGGATGGTGATTGCATGTTACTTAAACGTGCATATTGATTTTCCTTCAGATACAACTGTCTGATATCATCATGGGTGATGCTGCAACGTACAGTTGTGAAAGTACAACTGAGTCTACCGTATTTCAAGAGAATCCATTTGTATTTTGCAGTAAGTCAATTCCTAGGCAACACATACTTATGCACCTGAACCCTCCTCCTCCTCTTCAGCCGATCCGATCATCACAAACTTTAGTTCTACACCAAACACAATAGTAGGCGCTAGACTGAATATAGAGTGTGAGGTCATGGGCATCCCCACACCGGAAATTACATGGCTTAAAGATGGTAACGTGCTTTCTTCAGGAGATGGTATCGGTATTTCCAGGCCTACTGGCAACTCGTTTCTGTCTAGAGTAATTATCGACAGTGCTACGCTAGCCAATGCTGGTGTGTACACATGTGTGGGGACTAATGCAGCCGGAACAGTTTCCATGGTAATCAACGTGGAGGTCATGATAACTGATATGGAAATGCTATAGGTATGTTATTTCTAACTTAGTATAATAACTCAATTCTATTCTTCTGCAGAAGAACCATTGAGTATGGAGTCTATTGTTGGACTGGCTATTGGGGTTCCCGCCATCATCCTTCTAATTATCCTCATAACTCTGGTTGCAATATTACTCAGTTTACTGCTCGTGAAGTCAAGGAAGAAAGGTGCCTACACTACAGACCCTGTCAGCTCCAACAACCCAGCGTATGGTCTAACCAAAGAGAACACGTCAAGCGGAAATGCTGTGTATGACACTGTAACTTAGATCTACAATTAGAATAACTATTTCCCAATAGCTGTTCTTATGTAGCTAGCTGCATTGTTAACTGCATAGTAAGTAATTACTGCATATAAGTGTTAGCAAGTAATTTACAAGTTAAAAAAATGCAAGTTACATGGTATGTGCATGCGTGTGTGTTTGTTTATGCACTTGTGCTTCTGCTGTGCTTGTGTGCATCATGTGGGAGGCAACCATACATATGACATGACAATGTGTTCAGTGGCTGGTTCAGTGGTTTACTAAAGTGCCAAACCAGCATATTACATGAAGCCAGTTTGAGCAAGATGGACGCTCTGATAGCTCTGCTCTCCTTCTGCTTAATTCCTTGTAAGTTTTAGAGTAGCCAACAATAATAATAATATTAGAGCAATATGATTATTGTCATGAGGTTCTATTCCACCTCTATACAGGTGTCCATGGTCAGATTTGCAGTGAAACTTTCGATCTGACTGATTATATTTCTATAAATGCTTCACTGGCTACCTCCTGCATACGATGCATTGTAGGTGGACAGTTCACAACTAATGTGCAGTGGATTGCTGACCCTAGTATAGTTCTTACTGACGGAATGAATGGAGTATCTGTTACTTCAATGCCTGGTGTCTTGGTAATCACTGATGCTGATGCTTTCTTTGGTCTTCTGGGGATACCAGTCAGACTTCAATGCGGCGGTGGGGTTGATGACATTTACCCAGCTGGTAAGTGGCTATATAGCTATCCAAGTTTGATATGATTATTTCTTGCCCTAAATACAGGCCTTTTTGCACCGATTGTTAGTATCCCAAATAATGGGGTAGTCCTTGAGGGAGAAAATATAAGGCTCAACTGTTTCTCGACCAACAACCGACCAGGCACATTCCGGATTGAGTGGTACAATCCAGCCGGGGAGGAACCATTTTCCACTTTTCCAGCATCACAGCTAACGAACGTACAAAGAAATGAAGTTGGAAATTATACTTGTCGACTGACTAGCTTGCAAAGTGGAGATTTTCTTGAAGACTCTAGAACTTTGATCGTCAACTGTAAGATGATGATGACATATTTGTCTGTATTATGTCATATTCTCCTCTGCAGATATGTCCAGTATAGCGTTTAGTAATCCAGCCTCTAACATGGTCTTTGTAACTGGAACCATATCTCTCTCCTGTATCTCCGACTCTGTCCCAGTCTCTGTTATAAACCTGGTTCCATGAAGGGTAACTTCTGACTAATGGCGTTGGTGGAGCTATCATTAACTCTGCTGGTGGATCGTCCAATCTAATGAGGTCAGGACTGACTACCACCAGCGGCGGTACTTACACTTGTGTCGCAACAAATGTAGTAGGTTCTGCAATGGCCAGTGTGGAAGTTATCATTCAAGGTATAAGTCTCCCCCACCCACACCACACACGCACACACATACCCTCACATATCACACACATGCACACCCTCACATATCACACACATGCACACCCTCACATATTACACACATGCACACCCTCACTTTTCACACACACACGCCCTCACAGTCCCCCCTTCTCCCCCCACTAACCTGATGGTCTCCAATATTGGAGAGACCAGTCTGGACCTCTCCTGGACTAACGGCTTCGATGGACTGAGCCCTATCACCGGGGTCACCGTGAGAATAATTGATGGAATAGTAATAGTACCAGTACCTCTCACTGGCGACAGTTCTCTGCAATCAACCCAGCTTTCTGGTCTAAATGAATTTACACTCTTCAATATTACAGTGACAGTTAACAATGCTGTTGGCCCTAGTGAATCTGCTATGATATCAGCCATGACTCTCTCTCTAAGTAAGTGTGTGTGTGTGTGTGTGTGTGTGTGTTATGTTAGCCAGTCTTTGTTACAAACATTACTTGTTTTATCATCATATCATATATAGTAGGCAGTTTCTTCCACGTGGCTTAATTACTGGTCATGTGATGTGTAGGGCTTGGTGCTCCTCGTATGGTTACACTGACCAGTCCAACTTCTACAACTCTCGTTGCAGAGTCCCTGTAAGGACACCCACACCCACACCCACACACACACTCACACCCACCCACACACACACACACCTCACACCCCACACTCAACCAATGTCATATTGCCCTCCTCCCTTACAGCCTCCTGTTTTCAGTGTTGCTACAACCTCTCCACAGGAAGCTTGGTTTGTCATCCTCCGTGATAGCAACGACGTTGACTTTCGCACTACTTTCATAATATCTGATCCTAACACCCTCACCTACACGTTCACTCAGCTAGATAAGGGGTCAGGGTACAGCGTTCGGGTTGCCGGGAGCAACTCCCAGGGGATCGGAGATTTCTCAGACTTTGTATCCAATCAAACGCTAGTGGATCGTGAGTATATTGTGGGGTGTATGATTCACTACCAACTCATCCTCCTCCCCAGCTCCTTCAATGCCACTTAACCTGATTGGCGAGGGTGTGAGTGCCTCTGGTCTAAGTCTCTCCTGGCTGCTACCGGCTGATAATGGTGGTCGCCCAGTCACTCAGTACATCATGCGCTACAGAGCAGTAGGAGCTCCAACATTCAGTGAGATTGAGATTACTGATCTGTCTGACCTCTCCCTGTTACTATTTAATGGTAGGACCCCCAGTCCACCAATCGACCTTGTGGGCAGCACCTCATATGAGTGAGTTAGTTATTGTCTGCATAGTTACTATCTCGCTACTGTAGCTAGTGTATGTATACATAATGGGCATTGTAGTTTAGTATAGTATAGTATCAGCAATTGTTTCCTAATACATGTATATAATGCATTTGTTAACAATAGTCTAGTAGCTAATATCCGTTCTGTTCTCTTTGTGAGCAGATTTGTTTGAACCTAAGGATTTATCACAATTGCTTTCTCCCCCCCCCCCCCCCTCCAGAGTTCAGGTGTTAGCTGTGAACACAGCTGGTAGAGGAGAGGCTGCCACCATTACCATCATGACCCAGTCACTGGGTGAGTATTAATTTATTTTATTCCTTGGACCATCAGAACAGTCTATAGTTACAGAGCCGATTTTCTAGTAGTATAGTTCTACTTTAAAACTTATATATTTAGCATTACTGAATTAGAGCATCTTTGAACGGCCATGCAGTACCGTTGATCCAATGCCAACAATTTTATGATTTTGAAAACTTAGAAAAGACGTTTCAATTGATTTCATCAAGGCCATAGTCCACATTTCGGCTTAATTGGGCCATGGGCTATTGGTACGGCCAAATTGGCAATTCTCAAAGATGACAGAATTTTAAAGGTTTCAAAAGATCAGAAAGTCGTTGAAATTCAAGTTATGGCAGCTAAAAGAGTCCCCAAACCATTGATTAAACGGGGGAAGGGGTCAATATTATGATTATGACCCTCACAGATGAACCACAGCCAATTTTAGTCACTCCCACGGTGGACCAAGTAACCAATCGAACGGCTCTAATTTCCTGGGCGTTTCCCGGGGGTCAGGTGGATGAATACCTCGTACAATACAAAGAGCGCCTCAATGATTGGACCTCTGATAATAACGTCATGGAGAGAAGGATACCCGGCAATGTTACCATAGTGATATTGACTGATTTAATATCGAGTGCTTTGTATGACGTGCGTGTTGCATCTGTCAATGCGATGGGTACATCAGAGTTCTTATTTCATGGAGAATTTTCCACACAACGTAAGTTTTGTATAATCTTGTGCACTGTAGTGTCGTACAGGACAACCAGTGTGTGCGTGGAATTTTAAAAACATAATTATTGCAATTAAGTTACATGGTATCTGTGTGTTTGACTATTGGCCCCATGCCTACTAACGTGGTCCTGGCCTATTATGTGTTCTTATTATTTCCAGTTCTTACGCTTGTGTGCATGTGTGCATGTGTGTGTGTGGGTGTGTGGGCTGATAAATTTCAAGGTGTTTAGTGGTTTCCTTATAGTAAAGTGCTACGTATATTACATGAAGCCATTTAATAGTTTGAGCAAGATGGCTGTTGGTATAGCTCTGATAGCTCTGCTCTCCTTCTGCTTAATGCCTTGTAAGTTTCAGAGTAGCCAACAATAATAATAATATTAGAGCAATATGATTATTGTCATGAGGTTCTATTCCACCTCTATACAGGTGTCCATGGTCAGATTTGCAGTGAAACTTTCGATCTGACTGATGATCTTTCTATAAATGCTTCACTGGCTACCTCCTGCATACGATGTATTATAGGTGGACAGTTCGCAACTGATGTACATTGGATTGCTCAAACTGATATGGTTCTTACTGACGGAACAAATAGAGTATCTGTTACTTCAATGCCTGGTGTCTTGGTAATCACTGATGCTGATGCTTTCTTTCTTCTGGGAATACCTGTCTCCCTTCAATGCGGCGGCGCCAGTGATTTCATTTACCCAGCTGGTAAGTGGCTATATAGCTATCCAAGTTTGATATGATACTATTAATTATTTCTTGCCCTAATTACAGGCCTTTCTGCACCGATTGTTAGTATCCTAGATAATGGGGTAGTCACAGAGGGAGGGGATATAAGGCTAGGCTGTGTCTCGACCAACACCGACCAGGGACATTCCTACGACAGTGGTACAATCCAGCCGGGGAACTATTTTCTACGTTTCAAATACCACAATTATCGAACGTACAAAGAGACCAAGCTGGAGTATATACTTGTCGACTGACTAGCAATCAAAATGGAGATTTTCTTGAAGACTCTGGAAGCTTGATCGTTAACTGTAAGATGATAATGACATATTTGTCTGTATTATGTCATATCCTCCTCTGCAGATATACCCAGTATAGCGTCTAGTAATCCAGCCTCTAACATGGTCTTCATAACTGGAACCATATCTCTCTCCTGTATCTCCGACTCTGTCCCAGTCTCTTTTATAACCTGGTTCCATGAAAGGTCACTTCTGACTAATGGCGCTGGTGGAGCTATCATTAACTCTGCTGGTGGATCGTCCAATCTAATGAGGTCAGGACTGACTACAACCAGCGGCGGTACTTACGCTTGTGTCGCAACAAATGTAGTTGGTTCTGCAAATGCCAGTGTGGAGGTCATCATTCAAGGTAAGCCTCCCCCACACACACCCTCACATCACACACACACACACACACACACACACACACCCACACATCACACACACACCCTCACATCACACACACACACCTCCTCACATATCACACACACACACACACCCTCACATCTCACACCACACACAGTTCCCCCTGATCCCCCCACTAACCTGATGGTCTCCAATATTGGAGAGACTAGTCTGGACCTCTCCTGGACTAACGGCTTCGATGGACTGAGCCCTATAACCGGGGTCACAGTGAAAGTATTCGATGGAATAGTACGAGTTAGAGAGATACCTCTCACTGGCGACAGTTCTCTGCAATCAACCCAGATTCCTGGTCTAAATGAATTTACACTCTTCAATATTACAGTGACTGTTAACAATGCTGTTGGCTCTAGTGAATCTGCTATGATATCAGCCATGACTCTCTCTCTAAGTAAGTGTGTGTGTGTTTTGTTAGCCAGCCTTTGTTACAAACATTACTAATAATTACATATATAGTAGGCAGTTTCTTCCATGTGGCTTAATTACTGGTCATGTGATGTGTAGGGCTTGGTGCTCCTCGTATGGTTACACTGACCAGTCCAACTTCTACAACTCTCGTTGCAGAGTGGCTGGTAAGGACACCCACACCCACCCACACACACACACTCACATCCACACACACACACACACCTTACACCCCACACTTAGCCAATGTCATATTGCCCCCCTTCCTTACAGCCTCCTGTTTTCAGTGTTGCTACAACCTCTCCACAGGAAGCTTGGTTTGTCAGCCTCCGTGATAGCAACGACGTTGACTTTCGCACTTTCATAGTATCTGATCCTAACACCCTCACATACACGTTCACTCAGCTGGATAAGGGGTCAGGGTACAGCGTTCGGGTTGCCGGGAGCAACTCCCAGGGGATCGGAGATTTCTCAGACTTTGTATCCAATCAAACGCTAGTGGATCGTGAGTATATTGTGGGGTGTATGATTCACTACCACCTCATCCTCCCCCCCAGCTCCTTCAATGCCACTTAACCTGACTGACGAGGGTGTGAGTGCCTCTGGTCTAAGTCTCTCCTGGCTGCTACCGGCTGATAATGGTGGTCGCCCAGTCACTCAGTACATCATGCGCTATAGAATAATAGGAGCTCCAACATTCAGTGAGATTGAGATTACTGATCTGTCTGACCTCTCCCTGTTACTATTTAATGGTAGGACCCCCAGTCCACCAATCGACCTTGTGGGCAGCACCTCATATGAGTGAGTTAGTTATTGTCTGCATAGTTACTATCTCGCTACTGTAGGTAGTGTATGTATACATAATGGGCATTGTAGTTTAGTATAGTATAGTATCAGCAATTGTTTCCTAATACATGTATATAATGCATTTGTTAACAATAGTCTAGTAGCTAATATCCGTTCTGTTCTCTTTGTGAGCAGATTTGTTTGAACCTAAGGATTTATTACAATTGCTTTCTCCCCCCCCCCCCTCCAGAGTTGAAGTGGTAGCTGTGAACACAGCTGGTAGAGGAGAGGCTGCCACCATTACCATCATGACCCAGTCACTGGGTGAGTATTAACTTATTTTATTCCTTGGACCATCAGAACAGTCTATAGTTACAGAGCCGATTTTCTAGTAGTATAGTTCTACTTTAAAACTTATATATTTAGCATTACTGAATTAGAGCATCTTTGAACGGCCATGCAGTACCGTTGATCCAATGCCAACAATTTTATGATTTTATGAAAGCTTAGAAAAGACATTTCAATTGATTTCGTCAAGGCCATCCCTCACAGATGAACCACAGGCAATTTTAGTCGCTCCCACGGTGGACCAAGTATCCAATCGAATGGCTCTAATTTCCTGGGTGTTTCCCGGGGGTCAGGTGGACGAATACCTCGTACAATACAAAGAGCATGTCAATGATTGGACCACTCCTAGCGACGTTCTCGTGAGGAGTGTGGCCGGCAATGTTACCATGGTGATATTGACTGATTTAATACCGAGTGCTTTGTATGACGTACGTGTTGCATCTGTCAATGCGATGGGAATATCTCAGTTCTTCTTTCAGGGAGAATTTTCCACACAAGGTAAGATACAGTGCATCCAGTCTAAAGAGCCAAAAATGTGTGAGTAGTTGTACTTAAATGTAAATATCTTATGATTGGAACATTTCTAAGAACATCTGCTGATACCATTGTGTAGGTGAATGAATAAACTACAACATATCCAAAAATGTTTCCATGACAACATAAGGTGGTGGGTTTGTGGTGATTAATAAAACAATAAACAATTGTTATAGTGGGTAATCGGTTATAGGGAGAGAAAAAAGGCCAACGGTTTCCGGCTAAGGTTTGGAATTTTGTCACAACATCTATAGATAGTAGAAAATCTTACGGCTAAGGTCCAAAAATTACACAGAGTAAGCTTGAATAAATTGTCTAACTTTTGACAAGAAAAATTTGTCCAGAAATACTTTAGTTCCGGAGATAATTGATGTTACGTACATTTTTTTACGATCACCCCCATTATCACCTAAAATTATTTTCCACTACAACAACTTTTGGGAAATATTTTTGAATCATGTTTTAGCTTATTCTTTTACCTATACAATGGTATATCAGCACAATTTCTTAGAAATGTTCCAATCTTGAGATACATTTAAGTACAACTACTCACCTATTTTTGTATTCTACTCTCTAGACTGGATGCACTGTAGTGTTTTGTATCTTGCACACACTGTTTAATGACTAGTGGTGTGCAGGAAAACTACTGTACGAGTCTAATCTCCCCCTCCACCCACACACACAGCACCCTCACCGCCCACTGTCGCCGGTCCTCCCGGGGAAGTATTTGCTGGTCAGAGAACACAACTCAACTGTTCCTCCAGTGTCAGTAATGTCCTTACTCTACGCTGGGTGCGTGTTGGTCGACTCACTCTGCCCTCTTCTGCCACTCAAGTTGGCAATAACCTCGTGTTCATCAATCCACAATCTACAGACACTGGGACCTACTCTTGCACTTTGACCCCTGGTGTGAGCGCAAACATCACCATCAGCTTTCTCACACCACCTATTCTCACACCACCTACAGAAGGTTTATTATTCCAATTGCCAGCCTATTATAATTATAATTATATAATTATAGGAGGTGACGTTAACGAAGTGGTAATTGCTGTGTCTGTGGTTGGAGTTATTGGAGTCATAGTGATCATACTACTGTTTATTCTTATACTGTTGGTTTGCACGAGACGAAAACCTTCTTATTCCTGGCATCCCAACCAAACTGCATACAATTGCAAGTCATAAAATATAGTGTATGTTTTATTCACTGAATATATATCACATGCACACAGCGAGGAATCCCGCATATGGTATGTCTGTTATACAAGCTCCTAATGATGCAGCCAGTGTCCAATCAAATGATGAGCACACATATGAACATATTCGAGGTATGATTCCATCTGTCATAATACTGTGCATGTAATAACCCTATCACATGTGCGTGTGTATGTGCGTGCATGCGTGTGTGTGTATAGCTTTATCATAATGTGCCTACAATCATTCAGATTACGAAAATATCTATCCTGGCAACAACAGGTATGTTTGCTCAAAATAATATAATAAATTAATTGTATTTACTTTAATCTAAAGGAATTAATGATATCGATCAACACAGCCCACAGAGTGAGACTATATTATAATAATTATCATAGAACTGAATGTAAACTACGTATAAAATTTCCTGCTAATAATCGTTTTAGTTTTTTTGTATATACCAGCAGTCATTGTGTGTTATTAGTTTTGAATGATAAATGAACATTTTATGCTGATCTGATCTATAGTTCAGAGTTTGATTCTGAGGGTGGTGCTCTGTTACTAGTAGCATGAGCATACAAGTGTTCCCTGTCCATCAGGTGGTGGTTTGTTAGAGGGGGCGAGATAATCTACTAACCCTAGTAACCCTGGTAACCCCTCACCCACCCCCTCCAGTGACCACCTGCTCCTGTCTACTGAGTGTACTGCTCACTGTGTGTCTGGCACTGATGCTCATATTATAGAGTCTGAATTAACATAATTATTTATTTTCCTCTGCTTCCTTAATATGCTATATTCATGCATGGGTGCATGGTTTGTGTGTGGGTGTTATTCAAACTGTATGTGTGGCCTTAATGTGTGGCAGAGGGTGTGTGGTGGATTGAGATTGCTGTGTTTACCATGCACTCTCTTCATAGTCAAATCTGATTGCACAATTAAGTCTGTCCATTCTAAGAAGCACTGGTGTGTACATACATGTACTGATAGCTATGAAGTGCTGCATGTATTGTCTATGGTAATCACTTTCAGTATTAGCTAAATAGCATTCTGTGATATGTGTGGTTGATATAAGTGCTGAGTCCACTGAGTTATCAACCACACATATCATAGAATGCTATTTAGCTAATGCTGAAAGTGACCTGGAAGTTAGTGGTGCACCAGTCAATCATATAAGACTTATAAGTCTTTGTGTATAATTATATTGAAGCATGCTATGTGATATCTACATGCAGTTCTAGCCAATGGCTGTCATGACAGCAAGTGGAGGAGTTCTTATCTTACTCTGCATCTACAGCACCAATATTGTGTTCTCTGCACACACAGGTGAGAGATCAACTTCTTATTATAGGCACATACTAATATATACAGAAGTAGGAGTGGCTCCTAGTTTCAACAGTGAGCAAGAAGATGTGGTTGTCTTTGCAACCAATGAAGATGGATCTAATTCAGATCTTAGCCTACAATGCGATGTTACTGGGACCCCTACACCTACCGTGACTTGGTACAGGGGAGATGACGTGGTTGACGCTGGTTTTATGCTTTCGAATGGTAACTTCTTGTTTCAAAATATCACTGAGGGAGAACATGCTTCCACGGCTGGCGTAATCTATCACTGTGAGGCTACTAACATCATTGGAGAGCCTGGCTTCAATGCAACCATCCGCAGTAGAGACATCACTGTCCACTATATGCATGTAAGCAATTCAGCTCTATAATTATTGTAAATAATATCATTTTTCTTTCTTTGCAGTTTTCCGTGGCTTTATGCCAACTGAGGTAGAGCGTACATTTATACCAACTTCACTTCCTACTGCTGGATTTGGCATCGACATTGCTCTTGAGTGCAGGCTTGGGGACTCGCAGCCACTTCCAGACATCGTGTGGTTTCAAGACAATTCTGCAACTCCTTTAGACGAGAGCCTGACCGGTACTATCGTAAGGTTTCTGGAGGGTGGAAGATGGGCCTATATTACAGATATTGAGACTTTCTCACGCGATTATCGCTGTGGAGTAAGGAATGCTCGAATGCACGAACTAGTAAGAAGCCCTCAGACATATTTTGTCAATGGTACTGGACTAGTAAATGGAATGGATTTTGTGTACAAGGAAATAGGAGATCTCACGGCTTTTTCTGCAGAGGGAGAGAATGAGGACTTTGAGTTCAGCTATGTTTCTTCACAAGGGACACTAAATCGTGTTTGTACTTTCACTAATAGTGGTGGTTCCAACGCTGTTTCCAACGGAGGAGTGGGTATAATCACAAACCTCCCCCCTCCCCCAGTGGTAGTCACTCTGGAATGCAGAGACGGCCAAGTCAGTTATCAGTAGTGGAACAGTCACAGTGCAACGTAAGTTGTCCCACACACACATGCACACACACACACACGAGATAAACTCACACACACACACACACACAGGGAAAGCCGTGATAACAGTGGATCCCTCAAACACACGTGAAGTGATTGTAGGACAAGGCCCAGCTACCTCCTTCTCCTGTGCCAACACTGGCTACCCTGCCACCTCAACAGTGTGGTACTTCAATGGAGATGTAATTGACTCTTCATTCGTTGGAATTGTCTTTGACGACACTATGCTGACTATTGCAAACCCTCAAGTCAGTCACTCTGGAGTGTACCAGTGATTTGTCAGTAATATAGTGTCTGAAGACAATGCTGACTGGTTGTTGGAGGTCAGAGCTCCAGGTAACATAATTATACCTTATACCATTGCTAATTGTTATACCATTGCTTTTATTTTAATGTATACATGTTCTATAAGCAGTTTGCTATAATTATTATGCATCTTTAATTTACCATGTACAATCATGTATAATTATGTGTGTTCAATATCAGTTTGTTTCATTATACAGTTGCACCCACTGCCCTGGCTTTCAATGAGACTGCCATTGGAGCAGTGAGAGACAGACAAGTTGGAGCTCTCATTATGGGTGATTTTGGGACCATGGTGACAGTACCTGTGTCTGTGGAGGCTGACCCATGCCCGAGTGTACAGTGGTCCTTCAAGGGCTCTAACATTGTTAACGGAGACCAATACACTATCACCAACTCTTGCAGTGATGTTAATGCCGTATCTCCTTACACGTTTATGTTGACTGTGACTAATCTGACCAATGAAACATCAGGGGTTTATTCTGCTACCTTTACCAATCTTGCTGGAAGTGGGGTTCTTCCAGACTTGTACATTACTGTACCAGGTACAATTGAGATATCTTTGTTTTAGCTTTTGGTTAATTTTTCCCTGCAGTTCCCACTAGTGATCTAATTTCTTCATTGAGCTTGTCAGTTATTGATAACCCTGCTGCCATGTGTCTACTCAATGCCAGCAATGTCACCATGACTTGCCAAACCAACGGCTTCCCACGGCCTCAAGTAAGATTTCTAATGGGGCGCAACGTCATCACTCCAGGAGAGAGGAACTTCCTAAGAGTCTCACAAACCTTTGCCGACCAGGTGGGTTTAATTTCAGGTATACTTATCTTTGAGAGCCCAATAGCTCTCAGAATTACCTTCCCAATTGATTAAATCCAGCAATTTTAACGCAAAGGCTGGGGTGGATACTCACGTACAAACTTCTTTTCCTTCAGATACAACTGTCTGATATCGTAATGGAAGATGATGCAGTGTACAGATGCGAACTTTTAAGTGATTCTGAGGAATTTGCTCAAGAGACTTTTGTATTTTGCAGTAAGTTAATTTATAGGCAATGCACACACACACCACACACACACACGCACACACACACACCACATTTACCTGACCCCCTCTACAGCCGAGCCGTTTGTCACAAACTTTAGTTCATCGACAAACACAATAGAAGGCGCTGAACTGGAGGTGGAGTGTGAGATTATGGGCTCCCCCGACCGACAATTTCATGGCGTAAAGTTGGCAATGTGCTCTCTTCAGGACCTGGTATCGATATTTCCACGCCTACTGGCGAACCTTTTAAGTCTCGAGTAACTATTGACAGTGCTACGTCAGCCAATACCGGCACGTACACTTGTGTGGGGACGAATGAAGCCGGAACCGTTACCAGGGACATCAGTGTGGAGATCAATGCAGGCCCAGGTACGTTATAAAGTATACCGTATAGCGCAACATTTTTGGTTATCAGGGATATCAGTGTGGGTCGTCACGGAAATGCTTAGTAAGTATTTCAGTTCTATTATATTCTTCTGCAGAACCAATGAGTATGGAGTTTATTATTGGACTGGCTATTGGGATTCCCACCATCATCCTCCTCATATATAACTCTGGTTGTAATAATATTATTGCTCAGTTTACTGCTCGTGAAGTCAAGAAGGAAGAAAGGCGCTTACACTACAGACCAAGGTGACTTCACTCTGGACCCTGTACTGACTTCTGACAACCCAGCGTACGGTTTAGCAGAGCCGAGAAGATAATAATGGATCTGTAAGACTAGTTGTTCAATGTAGTATTTAATGACTGTAAAGTATATTATAGTTCCAATGACATTGTATTAATTATCAGAATCACTTTATTGATTGATGTAAATTAAAATAATTCGATAACTCCACTGATCTATAGTTCAGAGTACATTGGTTCTGTGGGTGGTGCTCTGTTACTAGTAGCATGAGCGTACAAGTGTTCCCTGTCCATCAGGTAATGGTTCGTTAGAGGGGGCGAGGATAATCTACTAACCCTAGTAACCCTGGTAACCCCCTCCAGTGACCACCTGCTCCTGCCTGAGTGTACTGCTCACTCTGTGTCTGGCACTGGTGCTCAGATTATAGAGTCAGAATTAACACATCTCAAGTTTTTTCATTTTCATATAGGACTGGCGTGTGTGTATGTGTGTAGTTACATTTCTATCTCTGATCCCTATTTCATGGTTGTGTGTGGGTGTTGAGGATAAAGTTCACATAAGAGACAAGACATAGTTAAGTTAATTTTAGATTACCATGACTGAGGATTAGCCCAAACTCACCTCCTTGAACTGTCCATTAGTGTACTTTGAAGAAGTTTGGTGGGGTCGAATCACATCGAACACTTGTAGAACACCCTCGGTGTAGTTCGGAGGGGTCTAACCACACCGAACACCTGTGGGAGTGTCATGGTGTGGTTGTCAGATCATAGATCTATGGTCAGATAGCTGACTGAAGTCACTGGAGTCTACAAAAGTCATATCTTAGTCAAGTCTGATTGCAGTCCTGCAAGTCTGTGCATTCCAAGAAGCATTGTATGTAGTTATAGATGTGTACATACACTAGATATTGGCTGTGTTATTTTTAGATAGATCTCTCTGTTGCATGTTGTTGTTTTAATCACTTTCAGTATTAGATAGCTAGATTTATAGCTAAAAATAAACAACCTAATTAATAGTTCTAGCTAATGGGTGTCATGACAGCAAGTGGAGGAGTTCTTATCTTACTCTGCATCTACAGCACCAATATTGTGTTCTCTGCACACACAGGTGAGAGATGAACTTCTTATATTATAGGTAGACTATACATACTAATACACAGAGGTAGGAGTGGCTCCTAGTTTCAACAGTGAGCAAGAAGATGTGGTTGTCTTTGCAACCAATGAAGATGGATCTAATTCAGATCTTAGCTTACAATGCGATGTTTCTGGGACCCCTACACCTACCGTGACTTGGTACAGGGGAGATGACGTGGTTGACGCTGGCTTTATACTTTCTAATGGTAACTTCTTGTTTCAAAATATCACTGAGGGAGAACATGCTTCCATGGTTGGAGTTATCTATCGCTGTGAGGCTACTAACACCATTGGAGAGCCTGGCTTCATTGCAACCATCCGCAGTAGAGACATCACTGTCCACTATGCATGTAAGCAATTCATGCACTTGCATTGAAAGTATTGTGTAATAATCATTATTTTTCTATCTTCAGTTTTCGGTGGCTTTATGCCAACTGAGGAAGTGCGTACGTTTGTACCAACTGCACTTCCTACTGCTGGGTTTGGTATTGACATAGCTCTTGAGTGCAGGGTTGGGGACTCGCAGCCACCTCCAGACATCGTGTGGTTTCAAGACGGTACACCTTTAGTCGAGAACACGGACACTAATCTCATAAGGTTTCTGGAGGGTGGAAGATGGGCCTACATTCGAGATATTGAGACTTTCTCACGCGATTATCGCTGCGAAGTAAGGAATGCTCGAATGCACGAATCAGTGAGAAGCCCTCAGACATACTTTGTCAACGGTACTGGACTAGTAACTGGAATGGATTTTGTGTACAAGGAAATAGGAGATCTTACTGCTTTTTCTGCAGAGGGAGAGGACGAGGACTTTGAGTTCAGCTATGTTGCTTCACAAGGGACACTAAATCGTGTTTGTGCTTTCTCTAATAGTGTTGGAACCAACACTGATTCCAACGAAGCAGTGGGTACGATCACAAACCTACCTGCTCCTCCAGATGTAGTCACTCTGCAATGTAGAGAGGGCCAAGCCACTGTTATCAGTAGTGGAACAGTCACAGTGCAACGTAAGTTGTCGTACACCCCCCCCCACACACACACACACACACACCCACACACACACACAGGGAGAGCCATGATAACGGTGGATCCCTCAAACGCACGTGAAGTGATTGTAGGATCAAGCTCTGCTATGCCTACCTCCTTCTCCTGTGCCAACACTGGCTACCCTGCAACCTCAACAGTGTGGTACTTCAATGGAGATGTAATTGACTCTTTATTCGTTGGAATTGTCTTTGACGACACTATGCTGACTATTGCAAACCCTCAAGTCAGTCACTCTGGAGTGTACCAGTGCTTTGTCAGCAATACAGTGTCTGAAGATAATGCTGCCTGGTTGTTGGAGGTCAGAGCTCCAGGTAACATAATTATACCATTGCTTTTGTATACGTACATGTTCTATAAGCAGTTTGCTATAATTATTATGCATCTTAATTTACCATGTACAATGTATAATTATTCGTGTTCAATATCAGTTTGTTTCATTACACAGTTGCACCCACTGCCCTGGCTTTCAATGAGACTGTCATTGGAGCAGTGAGAGACAGACAAGTTGGTACTCTCTTTATGGGTGACTTTGGGACCATGGTAACAGTACCTGTGTCTGTGGAGGCTGACCCATGCCTGAGTGTACAGTGGTCCTTCAAAGGCTCTAACATTGCTAACGGAGACCAATACACTATCACCAACCCTTGCAGTGATGTTAATGCGGAATCTCCCTTCACGTTTATGTTGACCGTGACTAGTCTGACCATCGAAACATCAGGGGCTTATTCTGCTATCTTCAGCAATCTTGCTGGAAGCAGGGTTCTTCCAGACTTGTACATTACTGTACCAGGTACAATTGAAATATCTTTGTTTAGCGTTTGGTTAATTTTTCCTACAGTTGCCACTAGCGATCCAATTTCTTCATTGAGCTTGTCAGTTATTGATAACTCTGCTGCTATGTGTCTACTCAACGCCAGCACTGTCATTATCACTTGCCAAACCGATGGCTTTCCACGGCCTGAAGTAAGATTTCTAATGAGGCGCAACGTCATCACTCCAGGAGAGGGGAACTTCCAAAGAGTATCACAAACCTTTGCCGACCAGGTGAGGCTTGTGCCTGCGTGTGATTGGTGGATGGTGATTGCATGTTACTTAAACGTGCATATTGATTTTCCTTCAGATACAACTGTCTGATATCATCATGGGTGATGCTGCAACGTACAGTTGTGAAAGTATAACTGAGTCTACCGTATTTCAAGAGAATCCATTTGTATTTTGCAGTAAGTCAATTCCTAGGCAACACATACTTATGCACCTGAACCCTCCTCCTTCTCTTCAGCCGATCCGATCATCACAAACTTTAGTTCTACACCAAACACAATAGTAGGCGTTAGACTGAATATAGAGTGTGAGGTCAGGGGAATCCCCACACCGGAAATTATATGGCGTAAAGATGGTAACGTGCTTTCTTCTGGAGATGGTATCGATATTTCCAGGCCTTCTGGCAACTTGTTTCTGTCTCGAGTAAATATCGACAGTGCTACGCTAGCCAATGCTGGTGTGTACACATGTGTATGGAGGAATGCAGCTGGAACCGTTTCCATGGTAATCAACGTGGAGGTCATGATAACTGATGTGGAAATGCTAGGTATGTTATTTCTAACTTAGTATAATAATATAGTTTCTCAATTCTATTCTTCTGCAGAAAAACCATTGAGTATGGAGTCTATTATTGGACTGGCTATTGGGGTTCCCGCCATCATCCTTCTGATTATTCTCATAACTCTGGTTGCAATATTGCTCAGTTTATTGCTCGTGAAGTCAAGGAAGAAAGGCGCCTACACTACAGACCCTGTCATCTCCAGCAACCCAGCGTATGGTCTAACCAAAGAGAACACGTCAAGCGGAAATGCTGTGTATGACACTGTAACTTAGATCTACAGAATAACTATTTCCCAATAGCTGTTCTTATGTAGCTAGCTGCATTGTTAACTGCATAGTAAGTAATTACTGCATATAAGTGTTAGCAAGTAATTTACAAGTATATAGTTAAAAAAAATGCAAGTTACATGGTAGTCTATGTGCATGCATGTGTGTTATGTGCATGCATGTGTGTTTGTTATTACTTCCATGGAAAGTTTATGCACTTGTGCTTCTGCTGTGCTTGTGTGCATCATGTGGGGAGGCAACCATACATATGACAATGTGTTCAGTGGTTTACTAAAGTGCCAAGCCAGCATATTACATGAAGCCATAATAGTTTGAGCAAGATGGATGTTGGTATAGCTCTGATAGCTCTCATCCCCCTCTGCTTAATTCCTTGTAAGTTTCAGGTATAATTATAGCCAACAAGTAATACTGATCATACATTATATTCCTTACAGGTGTCCATGGCCAGACTTGCAGTGAAACTTTCGATCTGACTGATGATCTTTCTATAAATGCTTCACTGGCTACCTCCTGCATACGATGCATTGTAGGTGGACAGTTCATAACTGATGTGCAGTGGATTGCTGAACCTAGTATAGTTCTTACTGACGGAATGAATGGAGTATCTGTTACTTCAATGCCTGGTATCTTGGTAATCACTGATGCTGATGCTTTCTTTAATGGTCTGGGGATACCTGTCAGACTTCACTGCGGCGGTGGGGTTGATTCCATTTACCCAGCTGGTAAGTGGCTATAGCTATCCAAGTTTGATATGATACTATTAATTATTTCTTGCCCTAAATATAGGCCTTTCTGCACCGATTGTTAGTATCCCAGATAATGGGGTAGTCACAGAGGGAGGGGATATAAGGCTCACCTGTATCTCGACCAACAACCGACCAGGGACATTCCAGCGGCATTGGTACAATCCAGCTGGGGAAGAAATTTCTGTATTTCAAACACCACAGCTAACGAACGTACAAAGAGACCAAGCTGGAGATTATACTTGTCGACTGACTAGCATACAAAGTGGAGATTTTGCTGAAGACTCGGGAACTTTGATCGTTAACTGTAAGATGATGACATATTTGTCTGTATTATGTCATATCCTCCTCTGCAGATATGCCCAGTATAGCGTCTAGTAATCCAGCCTCTAACATGGTCTTCATAACTGGAACCATATCTCTCTCCTGTATCTCTGACTCTGTCCCAGTCTCTGTTATAACCTGGCTACATGAAGGGTCACTTCTGAGTAATGGCGTTGGTGGAGCTATCATTAACTCTGCTGGTGGATTTTCCAATCTAATGAGGTCAGAACTGACTACAACCAGCGGCGGTACTTACACTTGTGTTGCAACAAATGTAGTTGGTTCTGCAAATGCCAGTGTGGAAGTTATCATTCAAGGTAAGCCTCCCCCACCCACACCCTCACATCACACACACCCACACCCTCACATCACACACACACACACACCCACACATCACACACACACCCACACATCACACACACACACACACACACCCACACACCCACACATCACACCCACACACCCACACCCACACACACCCACACCCACACATCACACCCACACACACCCACACATCACACACACACCCACACCCTCACACACCCACACACACACACACACACACACACACACACACACACACACACACACACACACACACACACACACACACACACCTCACACACACACACACACACACCTCACACACACACACACACACACACACACACACACACACACACACACAGCTAATAAAGTATATTCCTTCCATAGCCTCCTGTTGCCAGCCTTTTCACAACCTCTCCACCTGAAGCTTGGTTTGTTAGCCTTCGTGATAGCAACGACATTGACCTTCGCACTTTCATAGTGTTTGAGCCCACCACCCTCATGTACGCATTCACTCAACTAAACAAGGGGTCAGAGTACAGCGTTCGGGTTGCTGGGAACAACACTAGGGGTATAGGAGATTACTCAAACTTTGTGTCCAGTCAAACGCTAGTGGATCGTGAGTATAGTGTGTGTGTGTGTGTGTGTGCTTGTGTGCATGCGTGTGTGTGCTTGCGTGCTTGTGGGCATGCGTATGTGTGTGTGTGTGTGTGTGTGTGTGTGTGTGTGTGTGTGTGTGTGTGTGTGTGTGTGTGTTCTTGTAACTTGAATAGTAGCTAGTGTGATTGCATGCACTGCTCGGAATTATTGCGAACATTACAATACCTCCCCCTCAGCTCCTTCAATGCCCCTTAACCTGATTGGCGAGGGTGTGAGTGCCTCTGGTCTAAGTCTCTCCTGGCTGCTACCGACTGACAATGGTGGTCGCCCAGTCACTCAGTACATAATGCGCTACAGAGTAGTAGGAGCATCAACATTCAGCGAGATTCCTCTGACAGTGACCTCCCTGTTACTATTTAATGGTGGGACCCCCAGTCCACCAGTCGACTTTGTGAGCAACACTTCTTATGAGTGAGTTGACTGTCTGTATATATAATAGTTATTATTGCAGCTAGTGTGTGATTGTGCATAATGGACATTATATAGTTACAGGCATTTGCTATGACACACATTTAGTAGTAGTAGCTAATATCACATATACTAACAACCTTCCAATTTGATTGCTTTCTGTTTTATCCCCCTCCCTCCCCTCCAGAGTTCAAGTGGTAGCTGTGAACCTGGCTGGTAGAGGAGAGGCTGCCACCATTACCATCATGACCCAGTCACTGGGTGAGTGTTTATATTCCCTATACCATCAGGCTACAGTCTATAGTTACAGAGCTAGTCAGTTAGAACAGTCTATAGTTACAGAGCTAGTCAGTTAGAACAGTCTATAGTTACAGAGCTAGTCAGTTAGAACAGTCTAGTTACAGAGCTAGTCAGTTAGAACAGTCTATAGTTACAGAGCTAGTTAGTTAGAACAGTCTATAGTTACAGAACCATTTGTAGTAGTATTGTGTTAAATAGAGCATCTTTTAACGGCCATAACTTTAGTACAGTTGATACAATGTCAATGATTTTCTGAAAGCCGAGAAAAATACCTTTCAAATGATGTGTTTAAATCCAAAGGTTAAGTTATGGCAAGCTGAATGAGTCCCCAAACCATTGATTAAACGGGGGGGGGGGGAATCAAAACAGACCAAAAAATAATGATCATGACCCTCACAGATGAACCACAGCCAATTTTGTTAGAACCTATCTCGCACCAAGTAACCAATCGAACGGCTCTAATTTCCTGGGTGTTTCCTGGGGGTCAAGTGGACGAATACCTCATACAATACAAGGAGCGGCTCAATGATTGGACCTCTGATAATGATGTTATAGAAAGAAGGATACCCAGCCATGTTACCATGGTGATATTGACGGATCTAATACCGAGTGCTTTGTATGACGTGCGTGTTGCATCTGTCAATGCGATGGGAACATCTCAGTTCTTATTTCAGGTTGAATTTTCCACACAACGTAAGTTTTGTATAATCTTGTACACTGTAGTGGCGTACAGGACAACCAGTGTGTGCATGGAATGTTGTACACTGTAGTGGCGTACAGGACAACCAGTGTGTGCCTGGAATGTTGTGGAGTGGTAGCATCTTCAATCTCAATTCTATACACAAATTGCCTCTTGTTTGGTAAACTGGCGGTGAGGGCACATCCCTGCCATGGACAACTACAATACTTTAATTTTTCCTCCACACACACACACACCCACAACTCCCCCTCCACACACACACACACACACACAGCACCCTCACCGCCCACTGTTTCCGGTCCCAGGGAAGTTTTTGCTGGTCAGATAACACAACTCAACTGCTCCTCCAGTGTCAGTAATGTCCTTTCTCTACGCTGGGGGCGTGTTGGTCGACTCAATCTGCCCTCGTCTGCCATTCAAGTTGGCAATAACCTCGTATTCATTAACCCACAATCTACAGACACAGGGACCTACTCTTGCACTTTGACCCCTGGCGTGAGCGCAAACATCACCATCAGCTTCCTCACACCACCTACAGAAGGTTCTTTATTCCAATTGCCAGCCTATAATAATTATTAGATTCATAAATAGGAGGTGATGTTAACGAAGTGGTAATCGCTGTGTCTGTGGTTGGAGTTATTGGAGTCATAGTGATCATACTACTCTTTATTCTCATACTGTTGAATTGTCAGAGACGAAAACCTTCTTATTCCTTGCATCCCAACCAAACTGCATGTAAGTTGTTAACACTTGTGTTATGGTTACTAACTATGCATCACATGCACACAGCGAGGAATCCCGCATATGGTATGTCTGCCCCTAATGATGCAGTCAACGTCAAATCGGAGCACTCATATGATTATGTTAATCCAGGTAAGTTGCATGATATCCACTGTCTGAGTTTAGCGTACATTTCCCTGCACAGTGTGCATGTGTGATAAGCTATAATTAATTATAATGCCTATCCTTCAGATATAGATCAGGAGCGTTAAGAATTGTCGATCTCTTGACAACAACAACAAGTGGTGAGGGTATGTTGGCTCAATCAAATAATAATTAATCGTGAAGCAGTGAGACAGTAATTTAGAACCTGTGAGTGTAATAGGGATATGTGTGTTCTTATTTTTATACCGAAATGTCGCTTTAATAGTCTTTTGTATATACAAGATGATTGTGTGTTAATTCTTTTTGAATGAGAAATGAACATAATTATGAAAATTTCAAATCAAAATGTATAACTGAAGTTCAAATTACACGAGATATAATGATGTGATCCAAGTCCATGCAAAAATGTTCATGTGGAGGTTGTCTTGCCGACCAATCTTCCCCTCAGTCCTTGCAGCCCAGCCATCCGCGTCCTGTGTGAGGTGTGGATTTGGTGACGAAAGCAATGTGATCACAAATTATGCATGTGACAAAGCACGCTAAGGGCGGTAAAGTTAACAGAAAACTGAAAACTGAAAACTGGCCACTCAAAGAACAGAATGTGCACATACTCGTGATAATTGTCTGCATTCTTGTGTCTTTCAACAGCCATAACTTCAGTAAAGTTGATCCAATGTCAAACATTTTATGATTTTCTGAAAGCTTAGAAAATACCTTTCAAATGGTGTTTCCACACTACCGTACACTAATGTCACACTACGGCACACCACCGTCACACTATCGTCACACTGATGGTATCATTTGAAAGGTCTCTTTCTAAGCTTTCAGAAAAACATAAAATAGTTGATTTTAGATACACAGAATTCAAGTTATGGCAGCTGAAAGAATCCCATAATCAGATTACGGAGGGGGGGGGGGGGTGTCTTTCAACAGCCATAACTTCAGTAAAGTTGATCCAATGTCAACAATTTTATGATTTTATGAAAGCTTAGAAACGATTATTGTATTTATAGCATTCTTGTCCCCAATACTATGGTTAGTTGTTTGATATTGTGCATAAATTTCGATTGACTACTCGCCGGTGTTATCCCTTTCAGCTGCCGTAACTTGGATCCAAAGTCAAAAATTTTAGGATTGTCTGAAAGCTTGGAAAAATACCTTTCAAATGGTATCATCAAAGTTCATATTTGAGAGATAAAAGTATTTGCCAATTCAGCCCTACCATGGATTATAGCCCATGGTCCGAGGCCGAAAAATGACAAATTAGGGCCCGGACGAAATTTTGGATTGAAACACACCATTTTAATGAAATTTTTGTAAGCTTTCAGAAAATCCTAACATTTTTGACATTGGATCAACTGTACTCAAGTCATGGCTGTTGAACTACACTCCCACCCCCTCTGTATATCAGCTGCCATAACTTAAATTCTATGGATCCAAAGTCAAAAATTTTAGGATTTTCTGAAAGCTTAGAAAAAGACCTTCAAATAGTGTCATTAAAGCTCATATTTGAGAATTTGCCAGTTTATCCGTACCTATACCATGTATAGCCTCGATCCTAGGCCGATTTTTCGCTTTTATAACGGTTAGGAGAACAACTAGGCCTGGTATATACTAGTTGTCTGCACATCCTAGGTACTTGCGGACAGCTATAGCTCTATAGCTAGCTAGCTGACTGTGTCCTGTGGCTCTTCTTTCTAAAAGAATCTCCTGATACATGTATTAAATGTCTGAGAATTGCTATGAATAACCTTTGCAGAGCAGCCCCACCTCCTAATACCGGGAAGAATAATTAGCTTCTATTAAAAGCCGCAATAAATCATGTTTTATCTCTAGGTCAAAGTTCAATTGTGTGCTACCTAACAAGTGGGCGGTGTCATCTATTTGACTCAAGCAAGAGAAGTTTATACTTGAGAAGTATGGAGCTTTCCCTAGGCCCTCTGTTCAACATGCCTGCAGGAGTGAGTTTATATATTGGTACTGTGATATGTGGCTGATCTATATAACAGCTACTTTACATGCATGTAGCCAAACAATCATGTACCCTATTACTACAATATAATACTGTTGTACAACCACTATTTTGACACTGGATCAACACTAAAGTTATGGCTATTGACAGACTTGTGCACTACATGCTCACACACACTGACCTCACTGTTCCCTTCATGCAGGAAGTACCTGAAGGAGGCACACAACGTCCGGTTTGCCAGTGTGTTTAGAACAGAGAAGAACCCGACATACTTCAGCCGTCGCCTGGCCACCTTCTCCAACCTGTACACCTCCTCTTTCAACAACCTCATGAACTATTCTCTGGACTACACCTTCATTCCGAGGAGGGCAGCCCTACCCACATGAACCAGACCTTGATTTTTGATTATTTTCCCCAAGAGTTTGGCTTTTATATTAAAAAATAATATTATAGAAACACATGCTCTGAAACATTTACGATGAAAACTCATTGAAAATTTATTATTAAAATTTGCTTTAACAAAAATTAATACAGAAAGTGATATGAAGTTGCCAAGCAACCGTTTACTGGGAACATTGGGTGTGCGGTAAAAAATACAAAAAGTCAAAAATACAAAATTCTGTTCTCTACTTGTGGTATGAAAATGCCCATGCTCTTGTGAACTGTAAGCCTCCCTTGAGGTCAGAAAGATCGAGTAGAGGTTTCTTGTTATTGATCGCTGGTACAATGGGTGGCAATGACAAATGTTTGTTATCCTTGTCATCACTATTACTGAGCAGGTTGACAGCTGAGCCAACACGTGACACAGTACGTGACGTAGCAGTGCTGGAGATGAAAGGTCTAGCGTGTGTAGGGTCCCCCCAGTCTGAAGCACTGGGACTCACAGCTCTCATGTATCCCCCTGCCTTACGGACATTCCTCCCGTGGTCCTCTGTTGAGAGGGAACCTCGTCTGCTCCCCCCAGTGTGGCGTACTTGAGAAGAGGAAATCAGGGATGATGAGTCACTTCCTCTTGTTTCACTGTTCCTTCTTCCATTACCGATAACGCTTGTAGTTGTGGCATGAGTGTTGCCGGCATCTTGTCCAGTTCCATTGCTTGTGTTTGAGTCACCAGTTGTTTTAAGAGTGGAGTCTGATTGCTCACTGAAGGCACTTTTCTTGTCACAACCACCACCACTGTTGATAGTGACACCAGCAGCAGCAGCAGCAGTCTCCAATGAGCCATGCCTCACACCACTGGATTCTTGCCCATCAGAGCTAGACTGTATCAATCCATCAACAGAGTCCTGGTTCGTTCTCTTCTTTCTTCTATCCAATAAGCCAGAATTGCCGGAGGATTTAATTTGTTGGTTGTTAGAGTTATTCAGAGTTTCTTTCCTGTGATTGCCAGCCACGCCCCCTCCACCACCATCACGAGTATCACGAGCATCACCAACACCACCTCCCACACTGTTCACACCACTGGCTTGTTGGCCCGATACATCAGAGCTCTCTAATTGTCTGCTATCGCCCGAGGGGAGACCATCTCCAAAGCTCTTAGTTCCTTGGGCCTTCTTGTACCTACCATAGCCATCCAGTTGAGTCCCACTGCCACTGTTGGAACCACCACTCTCAAAATCACTGTCCAGTTTGAATGTAATGCGTTTCTTGGGCTTTTTCGAATCTTTTTCTTCACTCGCTAGATTAGATTCTCTTAGACCTTTGACATCTTTACTTTGGGCATTTCTATGCAGTTCAATACTGGAGGATTTGGATGATAGAGAAACACTTGAATGGCTTTTATAGTTTCTATCTCTGTCCGTCTTCCCATGCGCTCTCCTCCTTTGATGTCCACTGTTACCTTTGACCTCCTCCCTGCCAGTGTGCCACAGCCCTTCACGTATCAGTCTGGCCAGCTCTTCATCGCATGGCACGTCTGTTATCCCGTACCAATGATCACGGCAACGTGGACAATGGAACTCTGGTATACTCAGCTTCCCAGCCACCCAGTCAGGTCGGTTGCCCTGTACACACAGAACATAGTGTATGCATTAGGTCTGAACATGAGTATACTTGTTGGACTATAAATAACAGTACTCATATATCATGACGTTCAGGGGCGTTTCTAGAGATTGAAGCAGGGGGGTGCTCAAGAGCATAAAGTATTCACAGGTAGTATATAAGGTGTCCCATGTGGGCTACATGCATGTACTTAGATAGCGTCAATAACTACCTTTGCTTCCACTCCCAGAGTATTGCAAGAGAGTAGATTACCCAATTTCTCATCTGATGTTTGGACATCGAAGTCATCATCAAAGAAAGAGTCAAGTGAATCAACATCTGAGGCATCATCAAACAGGCTCAGCTCAGGCTGACTCTGCACTCCCATTGGCTCGCTGACATTGTAGGCCTTGGCAACCCAGCCATGGTCGTTAGTCCGACGCATGAACACCTTTCCAGATAATGGGCGCACTCCAGATTTGGGTCTCTGCAGACAGAGCTAGTTAACTGAACAACTCAGGCGCTATACAAATACATATTGCATAGTAAAATAACTCACAATAAGTTCCTGAGGTTTAGAATGAAGACGAGAGTCTGGTCTTGATTCCATTCTTGATCCTGGTCTGGAGATTCTGGAATCGGGTCTGGCAGAGGGTGGTCTCATGGCAGAGGGTGGTCTGGCCCATCGAACTACATCACTAGTCTCCACTACTGGTCTCTTGAGAGCCGAGGGCAGACGATCACGAGGCTGGGAACCACTGGAGCCCCACTTGCGCTGAAGGGACATGTACACACAGTGTCACACAATCTAACACTCCACACTGATATAGCTACAGCTAGTTGTAGGGTTGTGCATTGCAGAGTCTAGTTATTATTGACATGCCTGCTGGTACTCATACTATAAGTTATAGCTAGGATTAGCTCACCTCTTTAGTCTGCCCCATCATTGCTGCGGAGTGGGTGCTCTGCAGGTGTTTACTGCTTGCCTAGCTTGCTTGTTTGGTGCAGTGTTGATCTACCTGCTGGTGTCTAGACAGTTTGTCTGGAGGACTTTGAGCCCCACCCCCTCATGACGTCCGTCAGAAATTCATAGGTGTTGGTTCAGAGGAGGGGACCACATCATCATGACGCCTACAGTCGAGTCATGTGTTGATTGATTACGCCTCGGTGCGCATGCGCAAGCGAGGTATACGGTAGTGTGTCTGTGTGTGTAGACTGCTACAGCTGCTCAAGGATGAATCAAGTGCAAGTAAGAGTTTCTATAGGCTTCTAGTCATGTTTACTTGGATTTAAATTCGTGGATTTGCAAAATAATGCTTCGTTCTCTAGTTATGCCTAGTTTTGCTTACTTGGAATGCCATTGCAGCCTTTTCAGAAGAGCACCTAGCCAACTTGTTTACCGAGTGTTGCTACTCTACATAGCTCTGCACTAGAACGCTAGCTATTGGTAGCTGCAAGAGTGAGAAGAGAGCTGCAAGGCTCTGCTATCATTAATTTTAGACTTGAACTTTTGGCATTGATCGTTTTACAACAATCATGGCCGATCATTACCCACTCTGAGTTTTTGCATGCAGCAAAATTAAATTGTGTATAAAAGCTATTTAGTAGCTTTATGTTATGTAGCTTTGGCATCAGCACCGAGGCATCAGCACCTGCAGTGCTTTCATTATTATATGGAATAACATAACATTTGGAACAATAATTAGTTTTGTAAAAGTAATAATTGTAATTAGAGAATCAAAGTTAGTTTAATTTTATTACAGAAACGTCAGTATATATTGATATTAATTTTCTGTTCAAATCCATTTTCCATGTTTCCATCTATCGAGAGGTAGGTACATGACTTCAGTCAATTACCATCTCCATGGTAATTATAAGCATGGTTAGCCACCAACCTAGGAGAAGGAAAGAATCACAATATCTCATTAAAGGAACTTACCCTAACACCTCCCTACTGTAGAGCGTCCCTTGCCGGGGGCTGGTGGTCAGTCCTGCACACACACACACACAGTAGTTATACGTATTGTACACTCGGTTAATGATCATTGTGTCCCACAAATTGTCATCGATTAAGAGTATTTGCCAATTTGGAATTGAACCCACTCACGGGAACGCAAAACTATTCCTGGTGAATTGACGGGAACGCAAAACTATTGTTGGTGAACCCCACTCACGGAAACACAAAACTATTGCTGGTGAATTGCGGAAACGCAAAACTATTGCTAGTGAATTGAACCCACTCACGGGAACGCACATTCATTATACTGAAGTTATGGCTGTTGAAAGACACCTCCCCCTCTCCGTTTTGGGGAATCTTTCAGCTGCCATAACTTGAATTAAGTGGATCGAAAATCAAAAATGTTATGTTTTTCTGAAAGCTTAGAAAGATACCTTTCAAATGGTACCATCAAAGTTGATATTTGAGAGATAAAAGTATTTTACAATTTGGCGATACCATAGATTATAGCCCATGGTCCGAGGCCGAAAAATGACAAATTAAGGCCCCAACGAAATTTTGGATTGAAACACATCGTTTGAAAGGTAATTTCTAAGCTTTCAGAAAATCATAAAAATTTTGACATCGGATCAACTGTACTGAAGTTATGGCTGTTGAAAGACACCCCCCAAGATCTTGGGGATCGAGATATCTTAGTAAATTAGTCAGTATATACTGTATATTTACAATGATGTCATTGCACAAGTTCCTAAAATAACGCAACATTAATATTTATGGCCTAGACTAGTGACTAGTTTTGTTGTGATGGCTTCTACTTCTCTTCTGCTTTTGCTCACGCTCTCTCCAGTGTTGAAAAGTCAGGTTTTGTCTTCTTTTGTACTGTGGTAGAGTGGTGGGCGTTTTCTGTCAGTACCGACAGGCTCTGGTAAGTCTATTTGCTTCCAGTGATGCCATCTCAATAAGATCAGTGCTCCCAGAGTTGTGTGGTGTGACATCACTGGTGAAGACAAGGGCCTCCATTATTATCACTCACAAGGGCCGCCAGGCAGTGGCAATCTGCCTTAATGACATTAAAAAACAAAATATGAGACAGAACAATAACTACGCTAGTTTAAATGTACCCAAAGATTTTATTAGAGTAGTTGTAATGAAGATAAAATTAATAGACGTAGGAATGGAGGTGTGGCTGTGTGTGGCTGAATCAGCTGGACACAGAAGTTCAAGGAACTCCTAAGAAGTGTAATTATTGTAATTATTCGTTCCATGAGGACTGGTATTTCGTACGAGGGTAGCAATCTGCCTCAATGACATGAGTTATGTTACTAAATCAGAGAAACAACTGCTCTATCCGAACTGTGGATAGCCGTATCCAAACTGCTCTCTCCAAACTGTAAGACGGCCCCCTGTAAGATGGCTAGCAAGTAAATGTAGAAGATTTCATGAGGAGATTGTAACGAACCAGAAGGTAAGCATGTATTTGATGATGTGCTGCTGTCCAGCTACAACATACCCCTCTTCCTGTTCAACCTCGCCAATCTACAAGTGCAAAGCTGCTACGCCTAGCGGTAGAGTCCTACCCGATGTGGAATCTCTAGACTATATGATAACAGTACGAGGGCAGATCCTGAGATCCTAAAGAGGCTGGAAGAACAGGCCAAAACACTCCGGGTGAGAGTAACAATGTGTGTACATGTACGTGTCTGCTTAATTTGATGTAGCTATACAGAGCTTTAGAGTTATGGCGAAGAGATTGTCCCGACGTACACAGCTGGCCCAACAAAACATACGGTGGAGGACAATTGAAAGAGCCCAACAAAAAGCAGCCGCAATCCACCACTCTCAGGCCTGGGGGGCTATCCCACGCCAGATATACATGGAGGACAATATTGAAAGAGCCCAACAAACAAAAGCAGCAGCGAGGACGATAGTATGAATTATAATTATGTATAGGTATAATTATAGAGACTCCAAGAAGAACAACTGTCGCAGGTAGTAGACCTATAGCTTTAGATATAACTTCCTAGCTGGTATTGTATGCAGCACTAGTGTGTGTGTACAGTGTCAGCCACTAACCACTCCCCCTCCTCAGCTACCTGAGACACCCAGGGTTGATCCAGCCGCAGGGGAGATCATATGGGTGAGTGTGTGAGGACAATTGAAAGAGCCCAACAAAAAGCAGCCGCAATCCACCACTCTCACTGTATGTGACCTGGGGGGTCTTGTAGGAGCCTTCCCAGCTATCCCACGCCAGATATACATGGAGGACAATTGAAAGAGCCCAACAAACAAAAAGCAGCAGCGAGGACGATAGTATGATTTATATATAATTATAGGTATAATTATAGAGACTCCAAGAAGAACAACTGTCGCAGGTAGTAGACCTAGATAGCGTGGTCTTCGTCCATAAAAAAACAGCTCCGGGGGGCAACAACCGTGCTGGCTGACTGTGTGCTACACACTACAAGAGCACTAGTTATAATTTCGAAAGTAAAAATAAAATTCGAAAGTAAAAGATAATAATTTTTTTTAAAGTAAAAACAATGATCAATCCGCAGCTCTCTCTATTAATGAGTGGAGGCGAGGATTGTCACACACTCTCACGTCAGTGGCAATCTGCCTTAGTGCGTGACATTAATATAAAATTAACAAAAAAAAATTATAAATGATAATATGGTGCGCTGTGGACGCTAGAGACAATGGATAATCCACCTCAGACTATATACTCCAGGATAGAGGGCATGGATGAGTTGTTTTTAATTATGATTATATAATGCTGAGATCGGCCGATAAGGTCAAAAGGAAAAGGTAACAACAGTCAGCACGAAACAACAAGGAGGAGATGGCAAAGCGCTACAATAAATTATATATCTCAGTTTCATTTGTAGACTTGATATTACTACTGAACTATTGTCGGCCATTGAACAACGGATAGAGCAGGCTATTGTGAACACCTCATCCATACCCTCTACCCTAGAGTATATCGTCTGCTCTAGACAAGGTGGATTATCCATATCTTCTTCTTAAAATCTTGGTGTCTTTACAATCCAAATATCTTTTGAACACTGAGTCGTCAATCTGCCAAACAGATACAATAAACAAACGCCAATCAAAAGGTACAACCGTGTCTGCCAAAGAGGCTCTTAGTGTGTGTTTGCTCATCCTCCACAGTAACAACCGAGGACGGAGGCTGTACATTTGTAAATCATGCATAGTATGTTATAATTATAATGATACACGAGTTCATGTCTTAATGCTTGCTTAGAAATTTTTGAACAATTTCGGCAGCCCCTCCATTCCATCAGAGAACGAGTGTGGCGATCTGCCTGAGGAATATATATAGTTACAAAAGCACAGAACAATTATTTAGATTATTATGTATTTGCGTCCACCAATGGTGGTGTCGCAAGGACTGTTAAACCGACCATCGTCATACCCTCCGGAGGCGTGCATGTTGTAAAGAAAAAGGTGAAGGCGGCAAAACCTCGGACGGATGTGGTAACAAAATCGCAGAAACAATTTATAGATTACGGTGCAGTGTAAATGTAGCAATGGATTTTTAAGTGATCGATGATACTAAAATTATAAGGGGAAAAAATTATGTCACCAGAAAGTGCGTGTGCATATGGCTTCTGTTACATAAACAGAGCTATTAACCACATAACTAGCTCGTCCTCATCAGTAAGTCCATCCACACCATACCTCACCACCACTCCTATCCATTCTACATGTGCTCCGGGAGCAGCTGAGGCTGATGAAGGCAGAACAGTAAGTAATAGCTATTATATTAACTGGCTTTACTGTCCTCCTGTGCGCAGTAAACAACTCAAAAACAAAAACAAAAAATGGACAATCAAGAAAATGTGTAGTAATTTGGCTGGACCAATGGCGATGAGGTCCAACTGGAATTAATACTATGTAGATTGTGTGGCAGGCCCTGCTAATGTTGTTGGCAGTGAACTTGCTGAGATGATTCGTGCATGGGCAAGCAAATTGCCGGCACTGAAACCACCAGCCTTAAGTTTCGATTAGATTACGTAAAGATTTGTACGAAGGGATTGTCCCGTGATCACACAACAAACAAAAGCAAGAATTGATGTAAACAGGGAGGAGAGCACCCTTTATACCACAGAGAAGGTATGGGTGAGTCTGTGTGTCATATTGATGTACAGCTACATAGCTACTGGATAATAATGGCCGACGATCGTAAAAGAAAAGAAAATGTGTGCTATGCGAGCATCCACTCCACCACAGTTCTTGCTGTCTAGAATAGATGATACACTATAAGGGGGCATGGTATACAATTATATATGTGCATTGAGACCGGCCGATAAGGACAAAAGGAAACAACAGTCAGCACGGCAGGATATATTCCTTGCCCCTCCCACACACGCACACAGAGGTGGTTGAACACCTTCAAAAGAGGTTAGTCAGAACAGTATTGGAAGTTAAGTTACTGTTCTTGGATAGTATCGATGCAATACGTATGTATGTGCATCGAAACATGCCACCAAACACAGCTGGGCAAACCAGAAGGTAAGCATGTATTTCATGCAGTGCTGCTAATGATCAGCTGCGACGCCTAGCGGTAGTGCTACCCGATGTGGCCTCTCTTGGTCTGGACTACGATGACACCTTCAGGGCAGATCCTGAGATACTGCTGAGGTTGGAAGAACAGGCCCGGGTGAGAGCAACAATGTGTACATACATGTACGTGTCTGCTTAACTATACAGAGCTTAAGTTTCGATTAGAGTTATGGCGAAGGGATTGTCCCGACGTACACAGCTGGATGCATATGTCGCCCTACTACTCTGGCATCGTCTTGTAGGTCCCACCATGCCAACAAGGACTCTCAATAGGTAGGATATAAAGGTGTTGAATCAGCCCAAGTGAGTAGGCAGAGAGACCAGAGGTGTAAGAAAAGGTCAACACGTACTGTGGTTCTATGGTAACCCAGTAACTGGTACAAGCATCATGGCTATGCATATGCTACGCTGAGCAACTCAATATTTTTGGTGAAGGACATGAAACCACCAAAAGAACCGAATGGTTTACTAAGTGTGAACTGTGTTATACTGTAGCTAGCTCTATACAATGGGTTAGGGTTAGACAATAACTACGGTAGTATCAATGTGAGCAAAGATTTCATGAAAGGAGATTGTAACAAGGTTACAATTAATAAAAGAAGAAACGGAATCTCAAGAATCGCTCTTCTCCTCCTTCAGAATGCCTATGGCCCCGCCACAACTGCAGCATGTTTTCTGCGTCCACCGGAAGGTAGAATACATGCAGTGATGTCAAGATTACAAGACAAAAGAATGGAGTCTCTAAGAGTAGACCCACATATATTAATTGCAGCCCCTCCCCTATGTGCAGATTTAGCTCCACCCACAATGCCAATTTTGAAAACAAAGTAAGCCTCTGTGAATCTGCTCTTTTATAAACAAACCCGGCCCGGAGATGGACCCAAGACGGTGTGTGATATTAAGCTATATATATTAATATTTTCGCTAATTACCCACTATATGGTTTGTTGCACACGCTCGTTTATTATAGTATGCTTGTTTCACACCACGGCCACAAGGCAATATGCCTTAATGGTGACAGTACCATAAGAGGAAAAATCAAATTTAAAAAGCCAGTGCAAAATCTCAGGGAAAACAAGTAATTAAGTTATGCAGGTTCTGAGGACTTGTATTTCGTACAAGGGCCGCCAAGGCAGTGGCAATCTGCCTTAGTGCGTGACATTAATATAAAATTAACAAAAAAAATTATAAATGATAATATGGTGCGCTGTGGACGCTAGAGACACAAAGATTGATATGGATAATCCACCTCAGACGATATACTCCAGGGTAGAGGGCATGGATGAGTTGTTTTTAATTATAATTATATAATGCTGAGACCGGCCGATATAAGGTCAAAAGGAAAAGGTAATAACAGTCAGCACGAAACAATAAAGAGATGGCAACACCATCCCTATCCCGAAAAGACCACCGGCACACTACGCAGGAATGTCAGAAAGCAGCTCTCAACAACCGGTTCGACAGCAAACATCCTATCTTCTAATAGCTTGATGGTCGCCATCTCCTCTTCGTGCGCTGACCTAGCAATATCAAGTCTACAAATGAAACTGTCAATTGTAAGTTATGCATTCAAGTCAACAACATATTATAACACTCTATAATTATTGAATGTGTAGCTTGAAGCACTCGTATATACGTTACAGCTGTATGTGTGTATTGTGTACAGCCGTGGACAAAGCTGTGGAGGTAAAGCAGCAGCAGGACGAGACCAAAGACAAGATTATTGACAAACTTTCCCCACTCGTCGTCATCAGTGAGTCCATCCAAGAGGAAGAGTCGTGGATTTATGTAATCACCCCCTAGTAAAAGAGGAAGAGTCGTTGTTATGGAGTGTTACGACGTACTTTTTCATTCACCTATAGAGAGCACATCACACACAGAGAGAGGTCTTTCTCTGGCTAGCTCAGATCAGTCACAATTCCATGCAAGTCCATGATTTAACTTAAAATTATAACACCCATGGATATATTACATGTGCTTGTACTCGATGAAGATGGGGAGAACCATAACCCCTGGCAATCCAAGATCATGGGTGTTCCACCCGGCAACGGCAACTTTAAAATTAATTGGCCATAAAATGACAATCAATATGCACTCAGCTGGAAGGTAAGATAACAGGAGCTAGGAAAGCTGTTATAAGACAGAAAGCAGCTCTCAACAACCGGTTCGACAACCTTCCAATGTGAGTGCATGCACCTACACTTACATAAAATTGGCAAAAACTGTTGCTGAAGCGGAAGATGCAAACTTCGAAAGTAAAAGGTTATTATTATTATGAAAGTAAAAGCAATTCGCAGCTCTCTCTATTAATGAGGGGAGGAGGCGAGGACTGCAATAGGTGTCAAGAGATCAGCATATTAATTTTGATTGAATAAAATAATATATCCTATATACATTATACAAGAATGCTTGATTCAAACATGTGACGTGAGAGTGTGACATCACTGGTGAAGACAAGGGCCTCCATAATTATCACTCACAAAGGCCGCCAGGCAGTGGCAATCTGCCTTAATGATATCACACAAACAACTAAATCTGAGAAACAATTAATAGTAGACAAGGAATAATATGGTAGTATAAATGTAGCAAAAGATTTTCTTAGAGTAGATTGTAATGAAGATAAAATTAATAGACGTAGAAATGGAGTCTCAAGAAAGTGTGGCTGTGTGTGGCTGGACCGAGAAGTTCAGCAGGAACTGATAAGAGGTATAATTATTGTAATTATTCATTCCATGAGGACTGGTATTTCGTACAAGGGTGGCAATCTGCCTCAACGACATGAGTTATGTTACTAAACCAGAGAAACAATTAATCGTAGATAAGAACTAAATGTAGAAGATTTTGTGAGAGGTAACAACTGGATCCAGGTCCTGAACTTTGAACTATTGTCAGCCATTGAACAACGGATAGAGCAAGACAAGGCCAAGGACGAAATTATGGATCCAGAATATGTTCAGCTCGGAAGTATTGCCGGCCATTAAATAAAAAGAACAGGCTGTGAGGACCGCTGAGTTGTCAATCGGCCAAACAGGTATAATAAATGCCACCTTGAGACGTACCCTACCAGGAGCAGGTGAGTGCCCTCCAGAGGCTGAGTAAGTACTATTATATTAACTGGTTATTGCTGTCCCACTGTGCGCAGTGAACAACTCCAGGTCACTAAACTCCAAGGTATTGCCGGCTGTTGAAGGACATTGTCCAAGGCAGTGGCGGCAATCACTAACTGTCTGATCAATTCATCTCGGCCCTTGCAACTTGTTGGAACAAGAATCCTCGACTGGCTGATATCGTATGCACAGCTATTACTGAGAATGCCAGCACTGCATTTCAGGAGTGCAATAATCTCGATGAAGTTCTAAAAGTCTGGAAAAGCACTGGAGATTCCAGTGGTGAAGCACTGAGAAGAATTCTGGATCCACTTAGTGTGTTTACTGGACAAATTCAATACGAACTCTGCATGTGGTACAGTTTAACTCCCTGTTTAAACAAATTAGTTTTAGTGGTAATTAGTTATACTCTCTATCGCTACCTCTGCATGGGAACACTTTAAATAAGGGGGAGATACCGTCTCGCAGGCACACAGTCTTTCGGGCGGGCAATACAAAACTTGACTCTGACAATGCATGCATGCACGTACCACTTAATGTGCCTATGCAACTATATTCAGCTGTGGTACTCCACCCGGCAACGGCAAATTCATTCAAGGCTGACCCTGACTCTGGCATCTCAGGTGCAGGTGGTGTGGCAGGCTCCAGTGGTGAGGCTGACCCGGCTCTGGCCTCTCAGGTGCAGGTGGTGTGGCAGGCTCCAGTGGTGAGGCTGACCCTGGCTCTGGCCTCTCAGGTGCAGGTGGTGTGGCAGGCTCCAGTGGTGAGGCTGACCCTGGCTCTGGCCTCTCAGGTGCAGGTGGTGTGGCAGGCTCCAGTGGTGAGGCTGACCCGGCTCTGGCCTCTCAGGTGCAGGTGGTGTGGCGGGCTCCATACAAGTGATTATTAATACTTTATGCGTAATTTATAATAGTGTATTTACCCAATCATAATATTGAAGAGGTATCAACAATGCGAAAAGTGTAATCCAAATTATCCATAGTCCCGACGTCATGAGACCTCGAAGCCAGGTAACATGGACTACGAGGTATAGACGTTTAGAAACATTCACCGCTGCTGCTACATTATACTAACATTAATCAAGTAAATGTGAGATATAGAAAGTTGTCAACCACAGGCAAATAGACGCAGGAAGCCAAACGACCTCACTCTAATTAATAATTATAGTAATTAGTCTCAACAAAACTACGTATGTATAAAATGGAGCTGTCGTAAACGTCTGAGCCTACTCTAAGAGTTCTGCCATATTCTTGTCTGTGTGTGTCCTGGTCTACCAGTGACGCACAAACAAAACCACACAACCAATCGATTCCAGCACTGGAAACGCATTGCTACCACACAAGTCGACCACACCACAACCAACTGTTCCTACTGCCATCACCTTCAACTGGACAAGATGCAAAGACATACCAGAGGGGATGAGAGTGTACAATCAGCCTGTGGCTATCAATTGGCCCGACCATTATCAATTGTACGCGTACTCACCAACCCAAGGTTCGTTGTGACTATTAAGATAAGAGACTATTATAGTATGCTTGTTAGTTAAATGAGTACCTACTGGTCAGTTTTTGTCTGCTTGATGAGAGGAGAGTTTGACGATTTGGCCATTTCGTAGTGAGATTTCACTAGCATAACCAGTGCCTGTGTGTGTGCTGTGGATGACCCTGATGATGTGGCGGGCCCTGGTGGTGTGGATGACCCTGATGATGTGGCGGGCCCTGGTGGTGTGGATGACCCCGATGATGTGGCGGGCCCTGGTGGTGTGGATGACCCTGATGATGTGGCGGGCCCTGGTGGTGTGGATGACCCTGATGATGTGGATGACCCTGATGATGCGGCGGGCCCTGGTGGTGTGGATGACCCTGATGATGCGGCGGGCCCTGGTGGTGTGGATGACCCTGATGATGTGGCGGGCCCTGGTGGTGTGGATGACCCTGATGATGCGGCGGGCCCTGGTGCTGTGGATGACCCTGATGATGCGGCGGGCCCTGGTGGTGTGGATGACCCTGATGGTGTGGATGACCCTGATGGTGTGGATGACCCTGATGATGTGGCGGGCCCTGGTGGTGTGGATGACCCTGTGGATGACCCTGATGATGTGGCGGGCCCTGGTGATGTGGATGACCCTGATGATGTGGATGACCCTGATGATGTGGCGGGCCCTGGTGGTGTGGATGACCCTAATGATGTGGCGGGCCCTGGTGATGTGGATGACCCTATTGTGCCATTCATTCAAACAGTACGTGACTGGGCAAGGATATTGCCACTGTCTGCGGTGTGTGATATTCTCAAAGCTAAAAAAATTAATGTATGTTATCTGAAGGATAGTTACACCACTCCACACCACACAGCGGCTCACTCCACACAATACACACCACACAGCGGCTCACTCCACACAACACACACTGCTTCTCCTGAAGCTGGTATATATATTTTTTATTACTGAACTGGTATATTTATTTAAACTGGTATATTTATGGAGGTACAGACAATTAAGAAACTATCATTATAGTATGCTTGTTCACATCACGGCCGCAAGGCAACATGTCCAATTGCTCCTCACATACGAGAGCCCACCACACAAAGATATGCCAAGTATGCCTTAATGGTGACAGTAACATTTTTAATTTATAAAAAGAAAAAAACAAAACAATTTTTTAGAAGGCCAGCGCAAAATCTCGGGAAATCAAGGTAATGGAAGTTATGTGAATACGATGTAAACACACTTGGCGGTCTTACAATTAAAGGCTAGTACATAATTATTGTTCCGCCTCATTGTTGAATAACAATTACCTTGCAGACTAAACACACATCAGCGCAGAGACCCTCATTCATTGAGGGGGATGGATCCTCGGAGGATGAGATGGTATGTATGATTATAGATTACACATGCTATTATGATTGCAGGAAACACCCACCAGGAAGAGGAAGCAGAGGGTCGTCATCATCCTTGAGAAGGAGAACAAACCAACACCTAGGAGATGCAAGAAGTGGTGTCCCTTGCCTGGATGCAGGTCAAAACCACAGTCCAAGATATCTGCATTTCTCAGCAAGACAAAGAAAAGCATCTCTCCGAATCACCTCCTTGACATCTCTTGTCCTCTCAATGAAGGATAGCAGTGATCGATCTTTAATTTGAATCACTTCAATCAACTGCATAATTTTTTTGTAGTTCAAGTGCTACTCCTTAAAGAAATGCTTAAGGGAGGAGGACTCATTCGTGGCTATTTTAAAATCGAGCTGCGAATATAAACACAGAAAAAAATGGCATCGTTTTCACCTGTATTCTCTCTGTTTAAAGGTATGGTTATAGACAACGTTTTTGTGTGACCTAAAAATAATTAATCTTTGTTCTCTTCCTATTAGATGCTTTCACTAACGTCTGCATTTGCGTCGTAGAAACCGACCGACTGTCACCCATGCAACACTTCTCATACATTCTTAAATTTCATTCTTAAATTGTATATAGTATATATAAATGATACTTATTTGCATGGTGAAGTTCTATATACATACGATGAAAGTTCTACATACAAATGAGAAGTTCTACATACAAATAACGCTGCATGGCAAAATAAGCTTTGTTAGTTTTACAATGACACTCTCATATATATTTGCATTGACTTGAAACCACTCCCTTTTTCATCTATAAGGAAGGGCTCGGATGAAAAGGGGAAGGTTGGAATACAATTAGAACAAACCACTATAACTACACAATGTGTGGGTGTTTATTCAGCTTTGATCCCAGACCGTCAAAAATGTATTTTATACTCGAGGCTATATAGCAACACATGCATGAGTGGTGGCACGCAAGTTGTTAGGACGTTAACATTGCTACCCCATCCTACCACAACCCTACACTGGATTGTTCAGCCATCCTACCTTATCGTACCCTATCATACATCCTACCACGTCCGATTTTGAATGTACCCTGGTGGAGAAACTCCAGACTCTGACTTATCACATTATATTCACGTATTTAATTGTATCTCTCTTTATAGCTATAATTAAAACGTGGAGACAGAGACCACAGCAGGGCAAAGGCCGACAAGGTTTGCAAAATGAACCAACATGTGCTCTCATTGGTATCCCTTCTCAATGAAGATAGTTAGAACTACCACCCCTGGCAATCTCCGAGCATAGGTGTTCCTATTGGGAGCAGAAAATTACCCCCGCTATACGGTAGAAGGTTCCGATGTCATGGAAGAAAGGATAAACGGCAGAACACAAAGGTAGTGAGTGGACCTGATTGATAGCTTTGTGGTCTTTGTCCATAGAAAAACAGCTCTGGGGGAGGGCAATCATGGTACTAACCGTGCTACACTACGAGAGCACTAGTTATAATTTCGATAATTAGTTTCAGTTTGTGAAAGTAAAAATAATTATGGTGAGTTTCCTACCCACGGCCGCAAAGCAGTTACATTTTTTGTCCGTCTTCCTTGCATGTGAGATGATCACTGAACGACATATACCTCAGCAATGCATTATTTTGAGAAAGAAGAAGTAATTTGCTCTTCTACCATGTTAATTGTTACATTTTTTGTCCAAGAATTTTTTTGCATGTATATGGTGATGGACATACATCCAATTATGTATGCGAAGGCACCAGGGAGGTACACATGCATAATCAGAGGGGAATCGACTGGATACAATTTCAGCTCAACCTCATTTGAAGTCATCTCTGGTATTTTAGTTATTGTCCACTAACATCGTATACATGTATATATAGCTACATCTTTTGCTCTGTGTAACTACGTGCTTTGTTATTTTTGAACTTATGAACTTATGCTTTAATGACGAGTTATGATAAAGTGGCACTATGCCTTAATGATATCACACAGTCAATTACGGTAATAATAAATGTGTCAAAGGACATTACGAAGGTAGAGGTCGTGAGGATAATACAAGAAAGAATGGACATGCAATAAAATGCATGGTTGAACCAGTTGGACAATGAAATCCAGGAATTAATATAAGAGGTATGACTGTGTGCAGTAACCTGAGTACACTAGGTAATCTCACCAAATCTGATATAGTAGGTCAACAAAACTAGTAGTCAGCGAAGATTATATCTTATGCCAATGAACCTAAGACCAATCGTCCAAGTGCAGCTATTGCTAATTATCTTGAACAAATATACAAGCATCTTCAAGCTCAAACCCTATTATTATAATTATAGTATGTGCTCGTTTTATGAGAAGATGCCAAGAGGCGGCAAGGCTACAGTGAGGCAACGGCTCCAATCAGGGAAATGTTGGAGCTCATAGTCATCAGTGCTACCACAGTGGAGGGCATGGAGATACAGACAATTAAGAGACTATTATTATATAGTATATGCTCGTTTTATGAGAAGATGCCAAGAGGTGGCAAGGCTACAACAGTGAGGCAACGGCTCCAATCAGGGAACTGGTGGAGCTCATCGTCATCAGTGCTACCATTCCAAAGTATAAAATGGTTCGGCTGATAAAAGGGAAAAAATTGGAGGTACAGACAGACAAACGGAGGGACCGACAATGCAGTACCAAAGAGAAGCACTCAACTCATTTCTCTATTCCCGATCCCAGTGTGCTGCAGAGCAACTCAGGTTCAACCAGTACTATTATGCATGGGATACTCTAATAATTATTATTGCTCCAGCTGAGTATGAATCAGCAGAATCACTTCCTCCGCCTGATCCTGTGCAACAGTTTTAAAGCACTTCCTGTCTCCATCTCACTTTAACTGACACTGAATCTTTTCCTAGTGGAGGCTGATTCCAGTAATAGTACTTACTACTAGTGACGAGGAATACCTGTCTCCTGCTCCACAGCAAGGTCGAGGGGGTCGTGGTCATGGTGCAGGTGCAGGTGCCAACGGAAGTGTCTATGTAAGTATTGAAGTTTTTTGTTTCAACATTAGTCTTTAACGCATAAAACATACAAGCCAACCCAAACTAAGCAACTGCCTGGTAAGTAATGTCCTACTTCCTGGCGCTATTATATTAAAGTATTAAGCTGATTCCTTCCCATGCCGATTGTCTCTAAAATAACCATAATTATGTTGAATTCTCAAAATAATAATAATAATCATAGTACCAGTTTGGCCATTTGTAGTCTGTAACCTTTGCAAGCTAGTCATAATTATAATATAAATTCAACTATAGTTGATGAAACATTATTTAACAGCCAGCCCAAAAGTATACTGAAGGCACATGTTCTAGATACCAAAACCTATAATTATATACTATACAAATGCACTAGCTTAGCCAACAGTCAACCTATAAGTAATATATAAATCATTCAACCAATCTATATTGACGATGTGTTGTAGACAATAATTTAGCACTTTCTTCTTCGTGTCTCAGTTACAAAGTCATAATTACTAAAAAAATTGCTTGTTTTGAAAACTGAAGTGTACATCTCAGCATGCATGCGTCTCTACTAAGGTCCTTCGTTCTCAAGAACTGGCGTTATCCATAAGAGCCGCCAGGCAGTGGCAATCTGCCTCAACGGCAATAATTTATTTCTGCAGGAGCGTCAACAGCCATTCAACTACTCTCAACAACTACTTCAAACCAACCTTCTATCACCAACCACAGCAGCAGCGATGGCCAACAAGTTTGAGAAAGAAGAGAAAGTGAGTCGATATTAGATACGTTACTAAATCTGAGAAACAATTAATAGTAGACAATGAATATGATGTAGCAAAAGATTTTCTTAGAGAGATTGTAGAGACAATAAAATTAATAGACGAAGGAATGGAGTGTCAAGGAAGTGTTGTTGTGTGTGGCTGGATCGAGAAGTCCAGCAAGAACTGATAAGAATGCCTTACATGCACTTGTGCAGCCATTTTGCATTAGGGTTTGTTTTTAATGTTGCTTATATGTATATAATAAACAGAATAAATAATATACAGACCATACGCGTGATGTATGTCACACTTGAGGACTTGAGGACTTGCACTGCAATTTTCCATTCGATACATAATAATTAATTATCAAACAAACAACTATATTTACTGTAACTATACTCCTCAGCTTTATAAGTCGTACTCTGTTGCCGAAGAGTCGATCAAGATCATTAATTTGTCAAACAAGATTCGTTGATGTTAATGAGTTCCTATGGAAAAATAAGTGCACAAATCAAATGGGCAAATGAATCATGTTGAGTTGCGGAACGGTTGCCTCACAAGAGGACATGCTAATTTATTGATACCTTCCACGCTAAATCGTACAGGGAAAACTTGACGAAGAAGTCTAACCTATTGATGTGTACATAAATCGTGGGTACGGACGTCCCTGTGGAAGAACGGTGATAAACCTGCATTTATATACACTCAATGTCAATAATAATGTAACTCCTGTTTTCACTGAATGTCAGGAAAACGAATGGTATGCATATTATTATGTACAAACTCACTATAATTATATATATATACATGTCCTATATATAGGGTATGCAATGCAAGGGGACAACTAACTAAGCTTATAATTATTAGTACTGGAGTTTGCAGAGTCTTTGCAACACACCAGTAAAAGCGTAGAGCGTTACCCGTTCCTTATATGGATTTTGTGTACACACTGTGGTCTGTTTTACTACTTAAATGTATGAGCATTTCCCACATAAGGAACCACAGTGCTCAACACTTTTATTCATGTGTTGCAAAGATTCTGCAAACTCCAGTAATATAATTATCTTAGTGGGGCTTGCAATTATTTATATTGTCAGGCCATAAAACATGTGCAAGTCACTCTAATTTTAATGCATAATTAAATAATTAGTTGTGCTAAAGGGATGCCAAAAACCACCACGCTCTTAGAAGCATTACACAGAACAAGGATATTCGAACGAAAAAAGGGGATTAATTGTACCTATAAGGGCAGCTCAGCCACTCCTGGAGAACAGGTGAGAAGAGCCCCTCCCTCAATGCTGCAGTTGATTCTTGCTTGGTCCTCCATGAATGGCATGCATTCAGAGAACTTTAGTCTGTACATGTGAGAAGAGAATAAAGGTGAAAGGGGACCACTCATAATAGACATAGTCTAGACTTGTCAATGCAAGCACAAAGAGGAATTATTATTGGTAATGAATTCATATCTAGTGGTTTTGCTGTTTGGCAATTTTCTGTTGCATGCAAGGGCTAATGAACCACAAGCTTACTACTCTAGCAAAGCCACAGACATAAGACACTCCCAACATGTCACAACTGCTCTGTATGGGGTGATGGGATATCAAGTGTAAGGGATACTGTCTATGCATGTACAGAGGTAAGGCCTGGGACGAGAAGGATATATAGTCATGCAGTTTTGAAATTATTACACCAAAAACTTGGATCAATTCGCAGCAATAAAATCGCAAAACCTAACTAGTAAATACAAGAATGCAATAGTTATATCGCAAAAAGGTCCTGATTTGGCACATTTGCAAAAGTTTTTACTCAACTATACATGTAGTATATTCTAGTCATTTTCCTCACTTGAGTGCTTTCAACGTTGTCTGGCACAGTGTGTACCGCCATCATAGCTCCATCTGTGCAGCGAGCAGGTCTGCGCATGATCTTGGTTGTCATTTGGGTGGAAGAATGAAGAATCTGTAACAACGAGAACAACAATTTGTTACCCATTGCATTGCAGAATGCAGAGCAATGTAATGAACGAACGGCATAAAATTAATCATTCCAATAATAGCGCAAAAGTTGCTATAATTGCTCATGCATAATATATATGTACACAACAAATGATCAAAGGAGGTACGACATTACTTACCAGTAGCTTAGTTCGGCTTCACGGATATCGGCCGGATGAGCCTTCTTTTGGTCATGAGGTAAAATCAGATCTACGCATGCGCATCAGATGTCATGTGTTATAAGCGCCATCCTCCTCGATTCAAGGCCCATTAAAAGGCCTGGAATCGAGGCTGCACTGCCATGGCTACTCTAAGATTAGAGAGGAGAGCTACTCTTGATATTAATGGCGGTGTGGAGGTGTTGAAGTGGTGTCATACTGATAGGTCTATACTGTTGGTTTTAATAAGCAACATTTTTTCCAATGCATGACCAAAGAAGTATTGTTTTCAACTTATATATAGTGTGTGTTCTTTTAATACTAACACAATGCACGGAATCCCGCATATGGTGTATGTCTGTTAGACCAGCTTCTAACGTCCAATCCAACGTCCAATTGAACATGCTTGAGGTGTCACAATACTGTGCATGTAGTATCACATGTGCGTGCGTGTGTGTAGCAATGTCATAATGCCTGTTATCTTTCAGATTACGTTGATCCTGGCAGCAACAACAACATCAGTGAAGGTATGTGTGTGCATGTTACTGACATAATGTGCATTATTTATATTACAGGTGAACCAGATGCAGCCTAAGTAAGATTGTTATTTTGTGGAACCCCAAAATAACTATTATACATATCTGCATGCGCTTGCATTATACCATAAAGTCGAGTGTTTTTTTTGTAAATATTATACAGTCATGAAATCAGAATGTGATCAGAGATGTGTGTTCTTTTTTTGAATGTAAAAATGTTATGAATTGCAAACTATATACTATAATCTATAGTTCAGAGTACGTTGGTTCTGAGGGTGGTGCTCTGTTACTAGCATGAGCGTACGAGTGTTCCCTGTCCATCAGGTGGTGGTTTGTTAGAGGGGGTGAGGATAATCTACTATAACCACACCCCCACCCCACCCCCTCCAGTGACCACTTGTTCCTGTCTACTGAGTGTACTGCTCACTCTGTGTCTGGCATAGTCTCGAATACCTGCCTCAACCTAAAAGCTTTTAGTTTGAGGCAGGTATTTGAGACTATGTATTTGAGACTATATGTCTGGCACTGGTGCTCAGAAATAACACATCTCATTCCTAGTTTTTCACTACATTTTAGAACTGGTATAATTATGTGCGGTTACATTTCTATTTTTCCTCTGCTTCTTTTTTATTCCATAGATCTATTCATAATGTGTACGTGTACAGTGGCAGGCTGTGTATGGTGGATAGCTGCATGGCTATCTTAGTCAAGTTTGATTGCCCTGCAAGTCTGTCACCTCCAGGAAGCATTGTATATACATAATAGGTGTAAGTTACATGGTATGTCTTTGTTTATTTATTACTTCCAGGGAAACTTTATATAATGCCAAGAGTTATGTTGCATGTGGGTTGATGAGACAACCATAAATGACAATGTTGTGTCTGGTAGTTTACTTAGTAGGGTGCCAAGTTCATTACGTGAAGCCATTAATAATAATAGTTTGAGCAAGATGGATGATGGTGTAGCTCTGATAGCTCTGCTCTCCTTCTGCTTAATGCCTTGTAAGTTTCAGAGTAGCCAACAATAGCAATAATTATACGATAAGGTTCTATTCCTTACAGGTATCCATGGCCAGACTTGCAGTGAAACCTTCAATCTGACTGCTACAATTTCTATAAATGCTTCACTGGCTACCTCCTGCATACAGTGCATTAATGTAAATGGAGAGATTACAACTAATGCACAGTGGACTGCCCGAGCCCAACCTAGTAGCATAGTTCTTTCCAACGGAATGAATGGAGTTACTATAGAAAACGGTATCTTGGTAATCAATGATGCCACTGCTTTTTTTGGTCTGGGGATACCTGTCATCCTACGATGCACTGGCAGCGAGGATGAGTTCGTTTATCAAACTGGTAAGTGGCTATAGAGAATTTGGACCATCATACAGTTCTCATTCACTCTGTGTTCGCAGCCCCACAGTGCCCCACCACTCTCCTCCCTCCTCTCAATGGAAGAGTGTCTGCTACCTACACCTGTTCCACTGGCTACACTCTGATTGGTTCCTCTACACGTACCTGTCAGACCAATGAGCAGTGGAGTGGAAATGCTCCAACTTGTCAACTCACTAGTGAAGGTGATTGTGAGATCGATGTTGTCATGTTATTAAGCTGCTGTACAAGCTGATTGATTAATTTCTCACAGTCTAATACTTGATTGTACAATGCATTTAACAATGACTGAAGCTCAGCAACTTCTTTCCCCCATACCAGCACTACAGTGCCCCACCCTCCCCCCTCCTCTCAATGGAAGAGTGTCTGCTAGCGGAGGTGCAGCTACCTACACCTGTTCCACTGGCTACACTCTGATTGGTTCCTCTACACGTACCTGTCAGACCAATGAGCAGTGGAGTGGAACTACACCAACATGCAGTAAAGTACAATGCCCTGAACTATCTCCTCCATCTCATGGAACTGTGTCGCTATATAGAAGTTCAGGAGCCTCTGAGAACAGAGCCATCTACAGATGTTCCACTGGCTACATTCTGAGTGGCTCCTCTAGATCTGTACGTTTCTGTGACCATGGAGTGTGGAGTGGAAATGCTCCAACTTGTCAAGGTGATTGTAATGTTGTCATAAGCTGCTGATTGATTGATCTTTCACAGTTAAATACTAGCTTACATTGTAAATAACAAGGACTGAAGTTCAGCAACTTCTTTCCCCCATACCAGCATTACAATGCCCCACTCTCCCCCCTCCTCTCAATGGAAGTGTGTCTGCTAGCGGAGGAGATACAGCTACCTACACCTGTTCCACTGGCTACACTCTGATTGGCTCCTCTACACGTACCTGTCAGACCAATGAGCAGTGGAGTGGAAATGCACCAACTTGTCAAGGTGATTGTGATCGAGTTGTCATAGCTTTTTACATTGTTATTTACAAGCTGCTATACAAGCTAATTGATTGATCTTTCACAGTCTAATACTTGCGTTACATTGATTGTACGTACTGACTGAAGCTCAGCAACTTTTTTCCCCCATACCAGCACTACAGTGCCCCACTCTCCCCCCTCCTCTCAATGGAAGAGTGTCTGCTAGCGGAGGAGATACAGCTACCTACACCTGTTCCACTGGCTACACTCTGATTGGCTCCTCTACACGTACCTGTCAGACCAATGACCAGTGGAGTGGAACTACACCAACATGCAGTGAAGCACAATGCCCTGAACTATCTCCTCCATCTCATGGAACTGTGTCGCTATATAGAAGTTCAGGAGCCTCTGAGAACGCAGCCTTCTACAGATGTTCCACTGGCTACATTCTGAGTGGCTCCTCTAGATCTGTACGTTTCTGTGACCATGGAGTGTGGAGTGGAAATGCTCCAACTTGTCAAGGTGATTGTAATGTTGTCATAAGTTGCAGATTGATTGATCTTTCACAGTTAAATACTTACATTGCATTGATTGTAAATAACAAGGACTGAAGTTCAGCAACTTCTTTCCCCCATACCAGCACTACAATGCCCCACCCTCCCCCCTCCTCTCAATGGAAGCGTGTCTGCTAGCGGAGGAGATACAGCTACCTACACCTGTTCCACTGGCTACACTCTGATTGGTTCCTCTACACGTACCTGTCAGACCAATGAGCAGTGGAGTGGAAATGCACCAACTTGTCAAGGTGATTGTGATCGAGTTGTCATGGCTTTTTACATTGTTATTACAAGCTGCTATACAAGCTAATTGATTGATCTTTCACAGTCTAATACTTGCGTTACATTGATTGTACACTGAATGCATGACTGAAGCTCAGCAACTTCTTTCCCCCATACCAGCACTACAGTGCCCCACCCTCCCCCCTCCTCTCAATGGAAGAGTGTCTGCTAGCGGAGGAGATACAGCTACCTACACCTGTTCCACTGGCTACACTCTGATTGGCTCCTCTACACGTACCTGTCAGACCAATGACCAGTGGAGTGGAACTACACCAACATGCAGTGAAGCACAATGCCCTGAACTATCTCATCCATCTCATGGAACTGTGTCGCTATATAGAAGTTCAGGAGCCTCTGAGAACACAGCCTTCTACAGATGTTCCACTGGCTACATTCTGAGTGGCTCCTCTAGATCTGTACGTTTCTGTGACCATGGAGTGTGGAGTGGAAATGCTCCAACTTGTCAAGGTGATTGTAATGTTGTCATAAGCTGCTGATTGATCTTTCAAGCATTGATTGTAACAATGTAAACAATGACTGAAGTTCAACAGCAACTTCTTTCCCCCATAACCAGCACTACAGTGCCCCACTCTCCTCCCTCCTCTCAATGGAAGAGTGTCTGCTACCTACACCTGTTCCACTGGCTACACTCTGATTGGTTCCTCTACACGTGCCTGTCAGACCAGTGAGCAGTGGAGTGGAAATGCTCCAACTTGTCAAGGTGATTGTGATCTATGTTGTCATGGTTTTTTACATTGTTATTTACAAGTTGTTGTACAGGCTGATTGATTGCTCTCTCACCAGAGGAGGTAGGACACGCATCACGTGCGCCTCAGTAATTAACAATTCAGGTTTAACTGCAAAGATTTAGACAAGGATTTGTGCATGAAAAATACGGATCTTCAAGCAGCCAAAAACAGCAGCGATCACACGGTAATTTTCTCTAAATTTAGCTATCATGTAGTGAAAGGATAGTACTAACTTGTGGATCAGCGATCTCCGTGGGATCCCGGCTCAATAGCTTGAAATTCACCATCAAACCTAGTGGTTTTTACTGTATATAAGCTACTACGGAGAGCAGTCTATAGGGAGGTTAACTCAGGTTAGTTACCGTCTTCCATAACAGTTTACAATTAACTTTCGAGATTACTAGAAGGTGATGTGAGCTAGCTTGCTAGAGAGCACAACAGTAGATCTACCACAGGCACATGTAAGGAAAGGTTAAAGGTCAAGAGCCTAACGTAAACATTAAATGCCACACATTCCATTGCCATGTGACTGATGACACACGTCCCACCTCCTCTGATCTCTCACAGTCAGATTGTACAATGTCATTATAAAACAAAAACTGAAGCTCAGCAACAACTGAACTGTAGAGGAGCTTAGAATGTAGCCAGTGTTACATCGATATCTGTAGATGGCTTATGTCCCCAGGGGTTCCTGAACACTTAGCAACACAGTGCTTGTTTACATTGTACAATCGTGCATGGTTTTTTGTCAAAACAGGACAAAAATAGTCTTTTGATTGACCTTTACAGATGAGCCGATTTTATTAACCAATAGAACTGCTCTAATTTCCTGGGTGTTTCCCGGGGGTCAGGTGATCAAATTCCTCGTACAATACAAAGAGCGCTTCAATAATTGGACCTCTGATAATAACGTTATGGAGAGAAGGGTGCCCGGCAATGTTACCATGGTGATGTTGACGGATCTAATACCGAGTGCTTTGTATGACATACGTGTTGCATCTGTCAATGCGATGGGAACATCTCAGTTCTTCTTTCAGGGAGAATTTTTCACACAACATGTGTCTTGCATGCACACACTGTTTAGTATGAATAGTGGTGTGCAGGACAACTACTGTACGAGTTTAATTTTCCCCTCCACCCACACACACACATCACACACATGCACACACTGTTTAGTATGAATAGTAGTGTGCAGGACAACTACTGTACGAGTCTAATCTCCTCCTCCACCCACACACATGCACACACCACACATCACACACATGCACACACTGTTTAGTATGACTAGTGGTGTGCAGGACAACTACTGTACGAGTTTAATTTTCCCCGCCACCCACACACACACACACACATCACACATCACACACATGCACACACTGTTTAGTATGAATAGTAGTGTGCAGGACAACTACTGTACGAGTTTAATCTCCCCCTCCACCCACACACACAGCTCCCTCTCTGCCCCCACACACACACACACACACACACACAACTCCCCCTCCACACACACACAACTCCTTCTCCGCCCTCACACACAACTCCCCCTCCACCCACCTACACACAGCTCCCTCTCCCGCCCACACACACAACTCCCCCTCCACTCACACACACACACACACACACACACACACACACACAACTCCCCCTCCACCCACCTACACACAGCTCCCTCTCCCGCCCACACACACAACTCCCCCTCCACTCACACACACACACACACCCCTCCACACACACACAGCACCCTCACCGCCCACTGTTGCCGGTCCTCCCGGGGAAGTATTTGCTGGTCAGACAACACAACTCAACTGTTCCTCCAGTGTCAGTAATGTTCTTACTCTACGCTGGGTGCGTGTTGGTCGACTTCGTCTGCCCTGGTCTGCCACTCAAGTTGGCAATAACCTCGTGTTCATCAACCCACAATCTACAGACACTGGGACCTACTCTTGCACTCTGACCTCCACCAATGTGGGTAGTAACATCATTATCAGCTTCCTCACACCACCTACAGAAAGTTCGACACTTACAGAAAGTCCAACACTTACAGAAAGTCCGACACTTACAGAAAGTCCGACACTTACAGAGAGTCCGACACTTACAGAAAGTCTGACACTTACAGAAGGTTTGTTATTTTTTAACCAATTACCAGTCTATTAGAATATGTTCATATACGTATATAGGAACAAGTGGAAGTGTCGTTAACGAAGTGGTAATTGCTGTGTCTGTGGTTGGAGTTATTGGAGTCATAGTGATCATACTACTGATATTGTTGGTTTATAAGAGACGAAGACCTTCTTATTCCAATGACCAAAGTGAGTGTAAGTATTGTTTGGACTAGTATAATTGTGTGTTCTGTTACTGACTACATATCACATGCACAGCAAGGAATCCCGCAGGTATATGTTTTGCTCAAATAATTAATCTACATGCAGGTGAAACAGTAGCGATATTGAACTGAACAATGCAGCCTTACAGAGTGAGACCGTAATTTCATTTCTAGTAACTGTGTATGCATAATATTTTATACCATAAAGCCGCTTGTATTATAGAGATGTGTTTGAATGAGTTTGTTATATGAAAATTTCCACTGATCTATAGTTCAGAGTACGTTGGTTCTGAGAGTGGTGCTCTGTTACTAGTAGCATGAGCGTACAAGTGTTCGCTGTCCATCAGGTGGTGGTTCGTTAGAGGGGGCATGTCCAGAGGGGCTGACGGTGTGGAATAGGTGGGGTGGGAGGGGCTTGGGGTGGAGTGGGCGGGGTCACTCTCGCTCACCGGACGAGGGGGTAGTGGAATATTCTGATGACTGGGGGTCAGTTGGTGGGAACTACCTCTGGGGGGCACCATATTGTAAGTGTTAAACACAGCGCTCAATCTCAGCTCCCCTGTGCTGCTATACAATGGATTGTCCGATAACGTTTCCTTGGGGGGTGGAGCTAGTTGATCGTAGATAGAAGGAGAGCGGACTGGAATAGTATCGTAGTGTGTGTTGTGTGGTACTGCTGTGGGCGTATCCACCCCCTCACTGAACTTGCCGTAGTTCTGATTGGATACCATCTCTAGAGAATCACAACGTTGGATTTTAGATTCTGTGTCTGTATAGAGAGAAGAAATGATGTAATTTATTGCATGGTATTAGGAAAAAAGGGAATTAGCTATAATTATGTATAGTTTGCCTTTATTAGCTCCACTACATCATAACATGTACGTTCCATGCATTCCATGCATTCCTATATGCATTATATACAACAAGCCTATAACATGCATACCTGTTTTATTGCTGCGTACAATACAGACCACCACCAGTATGATGATCACCACTAGCAACAGCAGCAGCACACCACCTCCAATTCCACCAGCTATAGCAGCCACTGCAAGAGAAATATATAATTATAGTCAATAAAATTAGACTAAAGGTAGTACTAAAACCGAAAGCATTTCAATAGAGCATCTTTGAACGGCCATAAATTTGGTTCTGTTGGTCATAATGTTAATTTTCTGACAGCTTAGAGAGGGGCCTTTCAGATGATGTAGAATTTTGTCAGGGCCATAATAATCCATGGTACGGCCAAATTGACAACTATAGTTTTAATGATTGACACCATTTAAAAGGTCTGCTTCTAAGCTTTCAGAAAATCAGAATTTGTACCATCAGCTCTAGTTACAGAGCCAACTCCAAATGAAGGGGATCTATAGCGTTACTATACCTGGTAGTTGTGCATCTTCTGAGTCAGCCACGATCACTCTAACAGGTTCTGAGAATGAACTTGTCCCGTATTGATTCTCAGTCCTCACAGTGAAGATGAAATCACCACCTTGCACAAAACCAGAGGTAACAGTCAGTTCAACAATGGCCCCATCTCGATAGTTTGGACGTGGAATGGAGGTTTCAAACATCAACGTGGAATTGGTATCCACGACTTGAATCAGGAATTGGAAGGTGGAGTCTGATGGTCCGGTTCCAGACGCAGACGTGCTAACAGTGAGGAGTGCTTGTAGTGAGTTGTTTGAGATGATGCCATGTATGAGTGGTATCTGTGGTATGCCTGCATGTCAGTGTGGGTGTAGGTGCATAGGAAGATATGCAGTGTTGTGGGAAACTCCTTGTTGGCTGTAGCTACCCACCTTTCATGCCACTTAATTAGCACCTGTTGCTCAGTAATACAATATATAGCCCAGGTGGATTAGATGTCTACTGGCTTAATAGATAGATGTGCATTTAGCAGTAGATCAATTCATGCCTAATTTACCAAGCTACAACAATAAATTAGCCTTTTCACCTCATTTGAAATGAAAACCTTATTAGAGAAAACATAAGTAAACTACTATAGCTATACAGTGTACACAGTGGGACCATAGGCTCTGTACACTAGCTACAGTGTACACAGTGGGACCACACTATAGGCTCTGTACACTAGCTACAGTGTACACAGTGGGACTACACACTATAGGCTCTGTACACTAGCTACAGTGTACACAGTGGGACCACAAGGCTCTGTACACTAGCTACAGTGTACACAGTGGGACTACACACTATAGGCTCTGTACACTAGCTACAGTGTACACAGTGGGACCACACTATAGGCTCTGTACACTAGTCAACACACTACAGATTAATTAGTCTAGCATTTCGGCTTTTTGTTTTTTAATTTCAAGCTATAGTGCATGTGAAAGTACCTGTTGTTAGCCACAGTGCAGGACAGACTGATACAGCCTCTCCTAGAGCATTGCTTGCACTAATTCTAAATGTGTAGAACTCCCCTGCAGACAAACCCCTCACGGATACTGAGCTCTGCTCCAATAGGTCCGCCATAATCGGTGTGAAGTCCACAGCCTCAGGCGTTGCATACGCCACCTCCTGTGAGGTGAGGTTGAGGCCACCGGTGTGCACGAGTACCCAGCTGACTGTCGCTACTCCATCAGAGGAGAAAGTGTTGGAACAAACCAACGCTGGTGCTATACGTATGGGTGTGTGTGTGAGGTGTGTGTGTGTGTGTGTGTGTGTGTGTGTGTGTGTGTGTGTGTGTGTGTGTGTGTGTGTGTGTGTGTGTGTGTGTGTGTGTGTGTGTGTGCGTGTGTTTGGATCCGGAGAGATTAGTGGAAAACATGAAATGTGTGTACACTTCAAAAGGGAACTACATAAGTCGATGTACATGTATAGAATCAAATTATTGAACTTGTACATATTTTCTCTAGATAGCTGTATCCAGACAGGCGATGGTTATGGTGAGCATATTGCCATGAATGGGTTCAGTCAGTACAAACAGAGCACACACAAAAGCACAGCATTGTTTACCTGAAGTATTAGTAGAATCAACAACAGTGACACTACTGTGACTGGCAGCCACAACACCTTGCAAGAGAGTGCTAGCCACCACTGCAACACTGTACTCTGTACCAGGTATCAGTGATGTCATGTTGACACTGAGTCGTGGTTGCTCCACGGTTAGTGTGACGGGTGACTCGTTGTTTGAGGGGGTGGCTGTGAGTGTGAAGTGAGTGGGCGGGTCCAGTGGTGATAGCCAACTGACGTAAAACCATGTAGCCCCTCGTTCGTTTATTGTTACATTCACTGGAGATGGTGGACGAGCTGTAACAATGAGAGATATAATTACGTGTTCAGAAGATGTTTTGCATGCACTCACTGATAACAGTCAATGACAGCATCCTCTCAACGATTACAGCCGTCTCAGTGGAGGTCAGAGTGCAGGTCCAGTTCCCTGTGTCGCTCAACTGTGCACTGAGGATTGTTAGACTGACTAGCTCTGGTCCATTGTTGAACACGAATGCTGTGTCAGCAGTGTCTATTACACTGTCTGCACTGTCCCTCCATTGCACACTAGGTACTGGGTGTCCAACCACGTTAGTCCCACACATCAGAGTGAGGTTAGCTTGCTCCTCCACAGCGGCCAGAGCTGACTCAGCAGCATCAAGCTCAGGTCCATCTAATTACAATATGCAGCATGTAACTCAATATGTAACTATTTACAAGCAATGTAATGTAGCTATCATTAGCACAAAACTTACAGAATATTTCCAATTCAATACGTCCATTTCCAGTTCCAATAATGCTCTCAGAGTCTCCTAATCTCGAGTTAGTAGCTGACAAAGTGTACGTTCCATTGTCCTCTCTTCTCACTGGGTTGATGTTTAGTAGAGTGTAGCCAAACGCTGCTCTAGTGGAGTTGCTAATGATGACACCATCTTTCTGCCACTCAAAGTCCCGAGGGAATGGAAACGTTTCTCTCAGGCCTTGACTGACGTTCACACTCACGCTGTCCCCTTCTGTTACACTCAACTGTTCATTACTATTGAGTAATGGTGGAGCTGCAAGTATAAGAGCAACAATTTGAAATAGTGGCGAAGAAATGAGGAATTTCCCCATATACACACCCACCCACCCACACACACACACACACACACTTACTGTAAACTCTCAGCTCCCAATATCCATCAGTATTTTGTCCATGTCCACAGAAGAGCCTCACGTTATGCAGTCTATGTGTGAGATTCACAATAGTTAACTGGTTACGGAAGGTTGGAAACGGGAAATCACTGCCTCTCTCTGTTCCAGTGATAGCAAACTCTGGATGATCATTCGTACGAATACTAACTAGCGATAGACCCAGGAAGTTATCAAGTAACCAAGCGGTGGTAACTTTTGTGGTTACGTTATTGTTCCTGCTGAATTGGTCGCAATTGAACGTATGGTTGGTTCCTGGGAGGCCTGCTACAACAGTGCCAATGCTGGGAATGTAGTTTGCTCCAAATGTGGTTAATTGGCTGAGACCTGCAGTATGTAATGATAGTAAAATGGAGGGATACACTAGCTAAAGATGGCTATAGTCTATATAATTATATAGTAACTCACAGTAGGGTACAAGAGATAGAGCTAGCACAGAGAGTAGAATTGACTTCATGCTTGTTATTGTTAGTGAGTTCTGATTTCCTGACACAGTTTACATGCCATTGATGCCAATCTGTAACAGTCAGCCCCTCCCTCTCATAGTCTGCGCATGGGCAACGGTACAAATCTTGCCTCGGGTCAAGCCGCGGGGTGTGCGGTCAGCCCCACCCTCTCAAAGTCTGCGCATGGGCAATGGAATTAGATTGCTACATTTGAGGGGTGGGGCAGCTATAATTCTTGAGGTCAAAATTAATATACCACAACCAAAACAAGCATTTCTGATCTGCAGCTAGCACAGAAGCTTAGCTAGCTAGATAATTGACAAACTTCTAACTAAACAGTACAAGCAAGCGGGCCTGAGTACCAGTGTACAGGATGACTAGTCTAACACTACCGACTATTGTAGTTGTATTACTGTCACTAGCAACACAAGGTAAGTGTTTGTATACCCATATTAAAACTGTGAGATATAATTATTAAAACTGTCTCTGCCCCTCTAGGCTACTGTGCTGTGGATGCTAGTGTAGATAACGTGAGTCCAACACCTAACACCACCATAGCAGAGCTGGTAGGGCCTGCTAGTCTCCGGTTCAACTGTGATATCTATGAAGACAGAAGTGGGAATGATACTCGAGTAACAACTGCTTGGTTCCTACGGTTTCCTTCAAATCCAGAGAATCTGTTTGTTATACAAACTGCAGCTACACACCCTGAGTTTAATATAAGTGGAACTGCCAGACAGGGCGGTCCATTCCCAACGTTTAGAAATAGTCTGACTCTTATAAATATGACGAGTGCTCTGGATGAGGTTTGGTTGATTTGTGGCCATTCAGCTCAAGGAGTCAACGATCTGGCCAGGTGGAGACTCAGAGCATACTGTAAGTGATAATAAACCAATAATTACTATATACCGTAGTGCTAGAAATGTATGCGTGATACCAAACTCTATTTATGCAAGCGCTTGCCATGTCGCATAAATTTGTACATATATCGCACAATATATTTTTATTAAGCTTACTATTCGAGGCCAGAAATATTTTATGCTCGTATACAATTCTAGCCAGCACTACGGTATGCTGTGCACGTTTTTATTAAGTAATATAGCATTTATAATTATTTTGCTGATTTTGTTTGAGGGTTAGCAATTCTCCACAAAAATGATTCCAACGAACATAGCTAGCGGCTGATGTCATGTGCATTGACATTTATTCAACAAAAGGAATGTTTTTAGATGCAAAGTTAAGTACCGCGAAAATGTCGTGCTATACGGTTCTATGCAATGCATGTTTACCCCCCCCCCCCACTTTCACTTCACAGACCCCCCACAGCTTAGTAATGGACGGGTGATCAAAGTGGATGAAAGAGACGGGAACATCCCAGTGGATATAGCCACACCCCCTCTAGCCTACCCCACCCCCACTGACTTCCAGTGGACTAAAGACGGGGTTACTATACCAACCAGCCCTCGTGCGACTTTCAGCTACCCCAGTGTTCTATTCAACAGTCTAGAGCGAAGTGATTCCGGGCTCTACAGTCTGACTGCTACCAACCACCGTACTGACAATGGAGTAGCTATTGGAACTGGCCAGGGCAGCTTCACTCTGGATGTACTATGTGAGTGGTAGTACAGTGGTGTTTCTGTTAGCTCTTGGCTGTGTCGAGAGGGTTAGACCACATCAAAGAAACAATACTGGGAATAGTAAATTAATATTATCTGTTACCCCCCCTTGTCTTCTATATAAGGTATCTTTATGTAGTGTAAAGTTAGTCCCCCCCCCCACACACACACCCCACACACACACCCCACACACACACGTACAGTTGGCCCTGACATAGTTCCCAGCACACAGATATACTCAGCTGTGGTTGGAGATTCTATTACCCTAGTGTGTGGTACATCACTGGAGAGCAACCCCATGGCAACCATCGCGTGGTTGGACCAATTGGGGCTCCCTATTCCAAATGCTGGCCGCTACACTTTCAACAATGGCACGGAGGTGATCAGTCTTGACTTTAGTTTTACGAGGGCTGGTGATAGTGGTGTGTGGGCGTGTGTGCTGGGCGTGAGTGATCCTGATGTGATGGTGGCCAGTGGCGGACAATTGGTATCCAGGGACAACAAAGAGATCGGCAGCAGAACCAATCAGATCACACTAGTCATTGTTGGTGAGTACATCTGTAGTACACTGATCAATATCACATTATATATTGACTACTTATTGTTAAAATTTACTACTAGACTCTATAATTATAATTATAAAATTAATTGTTCAGCATAATTATATAGTTTATATTTTCCCTCCCTCCCTGTTGTTGGGAGTTTCCTCGTAATCTAATTAATAGTTTTATAATTTCTCTATGGTTTCCTCGTCGGAACCGTAATTAATGCTCTAGCTTAAATAACAGGAAAACAGTATATTTTCCCTAGCTGTTGTTAGTGCCTTGTTTAATCTAATTAACAGGAAATTGTTTTTAATTTCTCTCTCTAGTTCCCCCGTCTGAGCCACAAGTGGTAGAGGTCCAATCTCAAGCCACCAACGCCACACTATCATGGACAAAGCCCTCGGACGCTGGTCAGCCCGGTATAACAGCCTATCAGATTACAGCCGATGACGGCATGGTCACGCCCATAGTGTACACCTCTAGTGATAACCTCACAGAACAGACAATCACTGGATTGTTGCCGGGGAGGGAGTATCAGTTCACTGTACGAGCTGTGTCTTCCTCAGGGGATGCTATGGCTCTTAGCAACGCTAGTCTCCCGGTGTTTGCTAACACCTCGACTACTGGTCAGTTAGAATGTGCTTGTTTGATATGTTTTAATTATATAATTAGTTTGAGTGGGATAGGAAATCTGAGCTTGTTTCTTAGGATATTAGTAGCAATACAGCCATATATAGACAACGCCTGGGTAAGCTACCATAAAATTAATTATAGCGTGTTGTTTTCATCTGGTGGAAATTTTTAATTAATAATAAATTGGGTAAATTATTCAATTACGAATATTTAGAACACAATAATTATATTTAGTTCGTACAAAAATCTAAAATTACCTTCTATATACGTTAATGAACTCTTGACGTTATTATATTGTACCCCCTGTGCAGTACCTGCCCCCCGCTGTGATTCTGCCGTCTCTAACAATGGTGCTATCACGATCACCTCGTCACTCCTCCACACTGGTGGCCTCCCGCTATCAAGCCTCACCATATCCTATACTTACACTGAAGGCCTGAATGTGGTGCAAGGTGGACAGCCAGAGATGGTGTCTAGTGATGAAACAAGCCATTCCTTCCCTGGCCTCATAACAGGGTTTGCGTACACGTTCAGTGTGACAGCTGTGAATACCGAGGGCACTGCTGTGGCTGTGTGTACTCCAGTGGACCATCTGATTGGTGGGTTATAATATTTTTTAGGAATTGCTATGACAACATTAGCTATACCCACTGTTGCTATGACAACATTAGCTGTCCCCACTGTTATTTTCGTATGGTGGAAATCGTATTGTAGAGTATCATACGAAAATTAAAACTACAAATTACTCCACTGCAACAGGTTATACGTCACTATATCCTGAGCTGTACGAATATTTAGAACACTTAAGTTTATACGAACATTTACACTGGTCAACGAAAATTACCCGCTACACAGTTATTATAATTATTATTTAGACACTAGTTGATAAGATCTACATGGGAAGTACATGGGAAGTACATGGGAAAAGTGCCTCAGAGCAGGTATACTATGGGACTTAGTATACCTGCAAATTTACTTAGTATACCTAGTATTCTGTTGTCAAGTAATTGTATTGTAGTCAAGCAGTTTGCGCATGCGCACCAGTATCTAGACACTGTTTTGTCGGTGTCCATGTGATTTAGAAGCCCTCAGCCACTAGTTACAGTGGGACCACACTATAGGCTCTGTAGCTACAGTGTGCACAGTGGGACCACACTATAGGCTCTGTACACTAGCTACAGTGGGACCACACTATACGCTCGGGATACTAAATCAGTGCCTTTGGGCTTCTAAATCCCATAGACACCTCCAAAACAGTGTCTAACTATTATATAAACAGCAGAGTGCTTAAAGTTGGTATATTAATTATAATTATTATACCACATAAGCATTGATCTTGCTACATTTGAAATCTTCACCGTGTAACTAAGATTGCTTGTATGCGCAGGTATACCGATGGAGCCTAAGCAACCCACAGTGACTGCCGTAGGCCCTAATTCTGTCGAGGTTACCATGGAGACGAACTCTCCGGGAGTACAGGAAGGAGCAACCTTCTACTACGACCTTAAATACGCAGCATTACAGGACGACAGTGTCATGGGCAGTGTGGAGGTAGAGGTGTCGAGAGGAGGACCTATTACTCAACGTGTGGATGGGCTTATGCAAGGTTACATATACGTCTTCAGCGTTAGAACAAGAAACACATTTGGAGAGTCGAGATTTGTGACGTCCGAGCCTCTTAACTTCAATGGTGAGAACGAGGGAATGATTAGCGTTGACTGTACTATGCTGTGAGGGTCTTGTACATGTATACGTAGTTCACATCTCTTTCTTTCTCTCTTTCTTACCGATAACAAGCGCTTGTGTTAACTATCCCTAACCCCCCACACACACACACAGGCACAATGGCCGCCCCCTCCGCCCCCATAGGTGCTATAGTGGGTGGTGTGGTGGGTGGAACGGTTGTGGTGATCATCATCCTCCTCATCGTGGTACTACTGATCCTGTTTGCCAAAGCTAGAGGTCAGTCTCATAGTGTGTTCACCTCACTTGAAATAACAATTTAAAAGCAGAAATGCTACTCTAATTGACCTGCAGTGTGTAGCTAGTGTACAGAGCCTATAGTGTGGTCCCACTGTGTACACTGTAGACTAGTGTACAGAGCCTATAGTGTGGTCCCACTGTGTGCACTGTAGCTAGTGTACAGAGCCTATAGTGTGGTCCCACTGTGTGCACTGTAGCTAGTGTACAGAGCCTATAGTGTGGTCCCACTGTGTGCACTGTAGCTAGTGTACAGAGCCTATAGTGTGGTCCCACTGTGTGCACTGTAGCTAGTGTACTGAGCCTATAGTGTGGTCCCACTGTGTGCACTGTAGCTAGTGTACAGAGCCTATAGTGTGGTCCCACTGTGTGCACTGTAGCTAGTGTACAGAGCCTATAGTGTGGTCCCACTGTGTGCACTGTAGCTAGTGTACTGAGCCTATAGTGTGGTCCCACTGTGTGCACTGTAGCTAGTGTACAGAGCCTATAGTGTGGTCCCACTGTGTGCACTGTAGCTGGTGTACAGAGCCTATAGTGTGGTCCCACTGTGTGCACTGTAGCTGGTGTACAGAGCCTATAGTGTGGTCCCACTGTGTGCACTGTAGCTGGTGTACAGAGCCTATAGTGTGGTCCCACTGTGTACACTGTAGCTGGTGTACAGAGCCTATAGTGTGGTCCCACTGTGTGCACTGTAGCTAGTGTACAGAGCCTATAGTATGGTCCCATGCACTGTAGCTAGTGTACAAAGCCTATAGTGTGGTCCCACTGTGTGCACTGTAGCTAGTGTACAGAGCCTATAGTGTGGTCCCACTGTGTGCACTGTAGCTAATGTACAGAGCCTATAGTATGGTCCCACTGTGTACACTGTAGCTAGTGTACAGAGCCTATAGTGTGGTCCCACTGTGTGCACTGTAGCTAGTGTACAGAGCCTATAGTGTGGTCCCATGCACTGTGTACACTGTAGCTAGTGTACAGAGCCTATAGTGTGGTCCCACTGTGTGCACTGTAGCTAGTGTACAGAGCCTATAGTGTGGTCCCACTGTGTGCACTGTAGCTAATGTACAGAGCCTATAGTATGGTCCCACTGTGTACACTGTAGCTAGTGTACAGAGCCTATAGTGTGGTCCCACTGTGTGCACTGTAGCTAATATACAGAGCCTATAGTATGGTCCCACTGTGTACACTGTAGCTAGTGTACAGAGCCTATAGTGTGGTCCCACTGTGTGCACTGTAGCTAATGTACAGAGCCTATAGTATGGTCCCACTGTGTACACTGTAGCTAGTGTACAGAGCCTATAGTGTGGTCCCACTGTGTGCACTGTAGCTAGTGTACAGAGCCTATAGTGTGGTCCCACTGTGCGCACTGTAGCTAGTGTACAGAGCCTATAGTATGGTCCCACTGTGTACACTGTAGCTAGTGTACAGAGCCTATAGTGTGGTCCCACTGTGCGCACTGTAGCTAGTGTACAGAGCCTATAGTGTGGTCCCACTGTGTGCACTGTAGCTAGTCTACAGAGCCTATAGTGTGGTCCCACCGTGCACACTGTAGCTAGTGTACAGAGCCTATAGTGTGGTCCCACTCTGTGCACTGTAGCTAGTGTACAGAGCCTATAGTGTGGTCCCACTGTAGCTAGTGGGTTGGCTTATGTTTTTGACATTTCCAGTGAGCTGAAAGGTTTGCTGTATTGTGAAAGCTTTGGGATAGATAGTAATCTCTAGTTATTGTGCTAGTACAGTAGGTTGTGTGCCTCCATTACATGTGATTGTGCTTTGGGATAGATATCTTAATCTTAGTGTTGTATCTAGACCAGAACAATAGCGTACAGTGGTGTTATGTGCAATGACATAATTATGTGGTTTAGTGTGTGTGTTACCTAGACTGCTAATTTGGCTGATGTTAAGTGGTGTTTGCCCATATTTTAAGTTTTCGTAGGAAGTGATAGCAAGCATATAATTTTATACCCAAAACAAGAGAAACCTTAAATCAAATTTGGGTAGTAAGCAACTACATCACCTTTCAGTACTGTTTTATGTTTAGCCTTAGGCTCATTTTTTGGTAAATAATGACCTGATGGGATAGCTTGTGTGAAGCAGTTAACCTTACTTTATATAAGCTATTGATATTCATACAAGATGGACTGATTAAGACTGCACTGAATAGCGTAGTCAACAAGCCATGGTAATTGTTTGTGTGCTTCACTGCTTATCATAGCTGCCATTAACAGTGAGTTTAACATTGAGTGTGTTAGCATTCCTCGTCCATGTTAAGGCAAACCACCTGTATCGACTATATCGACTATATCGACTATATCGACTATATCGACTATATCGACTATATCGACTATACCAGTACAGTACTAGTACAGTGGATTGCAGTGCACTTGCAAGAAAGCAAACCACATGCAGTTAGAGAGCCTAATATGTCATTATCTATCCTAAGCTTGCTGATTAGGGCCAAACTGAAAAAAATGGATGCGTAGTTGACCACTTCTGAAAATGTGGCGTAGACCTGATAAAAGTAAAAATTATGAAAAAGAGAAAGAACCTAATTTACATAAAAGGTTTAAATTGAGTCATCAACCGGTTTCCGTGAATTTCAGATGATGTGTTAAAATCTAAAATTTTGTCAGAACCCTAATTTGTCATTTTCAGCCTTTGACCATGGTATGCCAAATTGGCAAATAACGAAATTTGATATACCATTTGAAACAAGCTATAAGCTTTCATAAAATCATACAATGTTGAATTTGGGGACCATCAGAACTCTAGTTACAGAGCTGATTCTAGTACTCTTAAAATAAAGGGGACCTAAAGCAGCCAGCCTATACTAATCATTATGTAGCCATTATCCATGTACTTCGATTATCCGCAGAGGGAGGAAGCTATCGTGTTAGCAACAAGAGAGCAAGAAAGTAAGTTCCTAATTGTAAATAGCAGGTATCGGACCAATCAAATTGTCACTCATGCATGATGTCATATAGTGTCATCACTAGTCATAATTATCGTGTCACATGATGTCATCGTTCTCTCTCTCCTCCAGTTTATATTTGAGTGCAAATGAAACAACGTACGTAAAGTTCAAGGTTCACATGTCATATCATAATTATCATGTCATGTTATTATCAGCTCAATCGTATCGTGTAGTCATTTATTTTTCTCTGTCGATATCATATAGCGGGTTATTTTCGTATTTTCGTATTGTAGGGCATCATACAAAAATTAAAACTACCGCAATAGGTTCAACGTCACTATCCTGAGCTGTACAATACGAACATTTTAACCAGCGAAAATTTCCTGCATTATTCTGTTTATATCTCTCATAATTATCAAATTATTCCTATCCCGCCCACTCCCACACACACTCACACACTCTCCCGCCCCCACACACACACAGTCGCATTGACAGCTCTGCTGGGGTTAAGGTCGAGGAGGTTCCATTGGACGTTGGAATACCACTAGAAGGAGCGCCAAAAGTACGTCCAATAATTATTTACTGTACAGAGCACAAGATGGATTTAAATTTCAGGCTAACTTTGAATATAATTATGTCCATAACTCTGGTTGGGATAGTCTGATTTCTATAGTGAAGGATGCGTTTGTAGCTCTATGCTAGCTCTATGGAATGGTGTGCTTAGATCAATGATTGCTTTCATGTCTAAGTCTTCCAACTTTGAGGGGAAAGCATGGGCGGCTATAGCTTTGTGTTTTCTCTGAAATTAGCCTGTTTTAATAGCTATCTTTGACTGGCCATAACTCTAGTTGGGATTGTCTAAATTCACAACTAAAATGTGCATTTAGTAGCTCTTTGATGGAGCTGTATTGATTCCCTTTCTGGACCAAATCTCCCAGTTAAAGAAAAAATATGGCCTTTGTGTTTTCTTTTTGTGTGTTGATTGTATCTTGTGCAGGAACTTCACTACGCTGATTTGGAGACCTTCCGTTCTCCGAGTGCCACGCCCTCTCAAAAGAAGCCCACCTCCCCAACCACAGCCACAGAGGAGAGGGTACGTGTACCAAGTGTGTGTGTGTGTGTGTGTGTGTGTGTGTGTGTGTGTGTGTGTGTGTGTGTGTGTGTGTGTGTGTGTGTGTGTGTGTGTGTGTGTGTGTGTGTGTGTGTGTGTGTGTGTGTGTGTGTGTGTGTGTGTGTGTGTGTGTGTGTGTGTGTGTGTGTGTGTGTGTGTGTGTGTGTGTGTGTGTGTTGCGTGAGGGGCTTTTGTATGCAGCCTTGATTTTTTTATTTTCCGAAAGCTTAAAAAGGGACCTTTCAAATTTTGTTAATCGTCATCAAAGTTCATAATTATTTGAGCGATAAAAGTATTTGCCAATTTGACCATACCATTGTTCAACTACGCCCCCCGTTTAATCAACGGCATGCATGGGGACTGTTTCAGCTGCTCTCAGTGTTGTCTTGACTACTATACTATAATAATAGACTGATTTTAAGTGTTTGCCCCTTCCTGCTGTGTCTACATATTGACAATAATAATAATTATACTGACAATTGAATGAAATGATCACATCTTCAGGTGGAGTACGCTACAATAGACACGTTCAAGAAGCATCCCTCACAAGAAAACGAGGTCACACCCGACAATGACCGCCCTCCGCCCAATACAGTGTAGACCACACCCCCTTATGATTAGCTGGTGCAAACTATTGTAATTTTAATCACTCATTTTTTAACAGTTAGTAGAAAATTATTTGTATACGTACATGTGTTGTGTTAAATTTTCTTTTATTTTAAATTTTAATTCCCTTATAAATTTGCAGCGATGAATATTTTATATTGCTATAATTATAATTATAATTGCAGCATTATTTTATTATCATTATGTTGTGGCCAATATTAATACTAGAGTATATACGGTAAAGATCATTAATTAAATTTGGCTATTATGGTGTATAAGCAGCATTAATTATATTGATTTAACGCTCTTTACCAATTTCACTTTCACTTTTATAAAATATTTTGTACAAACTTTTATTCATTAACAATATTATATAGACACGCATATCATAATTATAAAGAGCTAATTAATTTGGTGATTTGAATTGCGATAGTCTCTCTCCAAGTGTCATCTGCGTCTTGGTCAGCTCTGCCAAATACACCACCATCAGTAGGTCCTGCAGTATAATATAGAGCGAGTAATGATCATCATGCAATCTTAAATTTGTGGATATAAATGTTTGCGGTACATGCTTAATCAGTGAAAACCACAAAAAGTTATACCCTCGAAGTATTCCCGCTATAATTATGGTATTGGGGAAGAAAGGACACGAAATAACGGACCTGCATTGTAGAGTTAAGAAGAGATTCAAACTTTGGTCCTTCGATTTTAGGTACTCTAGAGATGGTTTCCATTAGCAACCGTCCTACTGTGCCATTACCAGGGATAGTGCCCGCCTGTGTGTGAGTAGGTGTGTGTGTGGGGGGGGGTAAGGGACTGGCGATACACGGATAGTTACCTACCATGACCTCTGCTGTATACTTGACTAACTTTTCCAGCAGCTGTCCAATAGACTCAGTGGCACTGTGTGCGTGTGCACGGCGAGAGGGAGTGTAACAGGCAAAAAATAAAATGGGCAGAAATAAACACCTCTCAGGCCTAGTTCACTAGATATTATAGAAAAGGCAATTTTGTGTGTTGAATCATAGATTGAAAAGGAAGGGGATTGGAAACGACCAGGCCTCCCTGTGTAAATGGTTGAAAGACTCCGCGTTATGATTTCGCGCTCGCGATTATTTTTGTTTTGACCGTACTCAGGTTGTATTTCAACTGTTTCTAGCTCTCCTATCCACTAGCGATCACTCAGAGGCTGGGAGGTTACTCTAGAGAAGTAACTTTACACCACTGACAAGCTCTAACTTGTCCAAGTCCGCTGTCTTTACTCTGTTTTTAGTTTTTGTGGATAAGCTTTACTGTTCATAAACGTTTGCAGTATAGTCCTTCAAACTGCTTTAGTATACTTTTAGACACACCACGGGCCTTGACCTCTCACGACTTCATAGTAAGGGCCATTCCTTCTTTTATAGCATGTATTTGTTTAGTGATAGTGGTTGCGTTGCTTAGTCGACCTTTTAGAGCTATATTCTCTTTACTTTTTAGAATATTCAACATTAAAAGTGATCAATTTCACCATTTCTATGTACAGCACATTGTATGGCAGCCAAGACAGGTAATGAGCATGCTGACTATAAAATAATCCCTTTGTAGTTTTAGCCACGCCCTATAACGCGGAGTGTTTCACGCAAAAATTTTCGTTTCCAATCCCCTTCCTTTTCAATCTATGGAGAATCGAGATTGAGGAATGAAAATAGCCACCACTTGAAAATGCTGGTCACACCCACCACAACAATGTTGAATATTAAAATAAATGTACACACACACACTCACCCACACACACACTCCCCTCCCCCACCCACGCACACACTATCCTCTCCCATCCACTCCACACACTCCTCCCCACCCCCACACACACTATCCTCCCCCATCCACTCCACACACTCCCCTCCCCTACCCACACACACACTATCCTCCCCATCCACTCCACACACTCCCCTCCCCCACCCACTCCACCCACGCACACACTATCCTCCCTCCACCCACTCCACACACCTCTCCAGATGCTCAAAGTCACTCTTGATGGGACTATTGCCGCTACCAACCGTCTCTCTCAGTAACTGCACTCCTGCTCGCTCAGGTTCAAAGTACACGACCTCACAGGGAATGGGGGTAAAGATGACCCCAGCTGTCTTGTTAGGTAGTCCCACTTTAAACTTGACAAAAGCTTTAATCTCCAGTCGACCTGCAGAAATAAAATGATAAAATACCATATAGCGTGTATATTTTGAGGGAAGCTTTCGCAGATTTAATTTTCGCGAAATAGCAGTCTTTTAGTAGCATACATGCGATATTAAATCGTAAAAATTATACTCGCGGATAATTGGAAAATGTTAAGATAAACATAGCAAGATTTAACGCCAGAAAAAATACTTCACAGGGTAATCAGTACTAAGAGACTTGATGATCTTTACCCAATAGCACTGTATATTATTGTAGACATAATTGAGCAACTAACGTGGCCACCTTTACCCATTATCCTAACCTGTTCTCAAGGTGGTGTCTAGTGTGAGGAAGATGGCGTTGGGGCCGGTTGCTAGGCGACTGTAGTAGTCATGTATGAGTACAGAATGCATCATATTCTCAGGAACTGTGCCGTACTTGGGACGATCACTGAACGAGAATGTTGAGAACCTGTGTGTGTGTGGTGTGTGAGGGTGTGTATGTGGGCGTGATGCTCACTCTCCCGTCTTATTGACGAGATGTTGCAATGTGTGTGTGTGTGTAACATGAGGGTGTGTGTGTGTGGGCGTGATGCTTACCATCCGACAACACTCTCCGTCTTATTGACGAGATGTTGCAAAGATGACATTTGCTTTACAAACTCCATATTCACAGCTACCTGCGTGCGTAAAATAGCAGCAATAAATGCAGTACAAGCAAATCCTGCAAGTGTACCTCGCCATCAGTCTCGTTATGAGGTACAGCATAGCAGCTTCTGATTTCCACAACCCCTTTCTCGCTGGTACCCATGAGTGTGCCAATTACCCGCTTCCCCAGCTCTGGCCGTCGCTCGTAACTGTCCACAATCGTGAACAAGGCCACCGGGTGGACCTTCACCACCTCTCCCAGTACATTCTCCATTTTTAGCAACAGAAGTACTGCAGAAAAACGACTAACTGTAGGTCCAGTGAGGAAGCTTTTCTTTAGTTCAATATTTCTTTTCCCACATGGCTCATGTCGAATAATTAGATCATGGGTTCAAAGTACTTTCAACAGTGCCCTTAATTCGAGGTGCTGTATCGCGAATCAAAGCCGCGGTCAAAGAAAGGGGAATGGCAGCTCAAGTGTTTACCTTTGGAAAAAACTTGATAGGGCGAGATCAAACGTTTCTAGTCACGAGGCTGTGCTATGCATTCACCAATAAGAAGCCTGTTCTTCCTGGACGTATCCTAGCAATAGTTACTTGGGATATTGAAATCATTTGAGTGGTTTCGAATGTTGTCGTATATATTTTGCCCCTCTTCTTATTTTGTGCTCACTCTGTTTCCTGCTCCTAGAGAACCCCTCCAGTATAGGAGTTCCATACTATAGGCTAACAGTACTCTAGCAGTACATTACCTCACACACAGGAATGCAGTCCCCCTACCTTGTAGTGATGCATGTGCAAACACAATATTAATTGACGCAATAGTGACCAGGGTTTATTTCATTGTGTGGGGGGTTCATTTTTGGAACCCACAATTTTCACTCCACTCGTACAAAAAAACCCTGAATACATTCTCGTGATTTGGTATAATTATAGTAATTTTAACAATTCCAAATTTCAGCCGTTCTGTACTTTTGAGAGCCTGTAATTTGTGTTCAGATTGTCCAATTTCAAAACTAATTGATGCATTCAATAGCTCTCAGAATTACCTTTCCAATGATGTGCTTAGATACAAGTTCTGTGATTAGTTGAAAAGCAAAGCCTCTAGTCTTAATTGCCCTATTTCCAAATTTCAGCCATTTTGGTAGCTATCTTTGAGAGCCCGTAATCTGTATTCAGATCAAAACTAATTGATTAATTGCGTTTATTGGCTTTAGCTAATTGCCTCAACTATTTATCAGATGTTCTGGTTGCCCCCCAACGACATGTGGAAAGATTTGCAGACCTGACTGCAGAAGAAGTGACAGACATGTTTGGTTGTGTCCACCGGGTAGCCCCTGTGTTGGAGAGTGTGTTCACTTCAACTAGTCTCTCCATCGTCATACAAGATGGTGTGGATGCTGGCCAAACTGTACCACATGTACACGTACATCTGTTGCCACGCCGACACGGAGATTTCCAGAGAAATGACGACATTTACGATGCTGTGAGTTAATTTAAACACATTAGAGCAAACCCCTAAATTCATAATTATGTTAATTATGTCAATATAGCCTCTTTGTTCAGTTCAGGGTATGAATTATGCATACAGGATAAAGAACTACATGTACATGCATGGTAACTGCATGTATGCATGCATGTGCATGCCTTGTTAATGCAATTATGTCGATAGCAACTGGAACTACAGTATCATGTCATGTGGTGACTGCCTATAGGTGCTCTATTTGTTGCTGACTGTATACGATTGCAATAATACGCAAACTGTACAAAAAAGCGTGTGAAAAAATATAATACGGCCAAGTTAACGGGTCCTTATAAGTGTACAAAAAAACACTATATACCTTCTAATGACAGTGGTACGTTACTGTACGCACGTCTCGTGTTCCTATATAACTGTGTACATGCCCCCACACAGTTGGAGAGGCACGACACTCCAGCTAGTACGGGTCATGTGACATACGACGGTGATCATGTGACTGGGGAAGGCAGGTCCAGGAGGTTTGAGGAAATGGTGCAAGAAGCGAAAATGCTCTCAACCCACTTCCATTAAGAGAGTCGTTTAAACAACTGGATGATGAAATCTGTCTAGACATCTATAATTAAACAATTTTTATAATTATTATGCGCATGTACTGACATGTTGTGCAATCATAACCTATCACCTTCAATTAAAATCTACCTTCATTTTTAAATTAATGGAATGCATACGTTACTGTAAAACACATTTTGTCATTGATAATATTGCTGTAATTATTGTTATTTTAACAATGACAGGAATGATTGTACAAACACACAACAATATTGAGTCATCATTTCTTGTACTTGTGTTGACGCTGTGTGTGGTTGAGTGGGCGGGTGTTGGCAATCAGGTGGGCAGCACTATGTTACACCTAATTAGACGGAGGAAATGGAAACCACATGGTATGCAATAAATACTAAAGGGAAATTTTGGAAAATAGCTGGAAATTGGAGCCTACATGTCCGTATAGGACACTTCCTCCTTATCAAATTGGATTGCCAAAGATGTTTTATGAAATAAGTATGACGTAATAAAAAAGTACACCCTCCTCTCCCCCCCCTACAAAATAAGACCTATTTTGGACCATATGCAACCGTTTCCTATATTGCTTCTAGAGCTTCTTCTAAATAGAACGTACCCTAATAGCCCCCTCCCGGACCATCGTTGAGGACGGAGGGAGAGAACGGTAGTCACACCCCCTCTCAAGACCACTACCCTCACTGTACTCTGCATGCACGAGGGAATATAATTATACAGTTGATGTGATGATGAATGGAAAACTGTTATTTACTCACATTTTGACTGTGTTGGACCACTGTAGCGATGTCTTGCAAACTCTGAAAATTTTCACTTTTTATGGATCCAAATTCACAAATCTGATCTCCCACGCTCAGCCCCTGTGTATAACTATACACTTACTGTGTTTTGTGCAATGCAGCAAATCACATTCACTTATGTAGTTATATTTCAGAGGGAAACTTAAGCCTGTATAATTTATGGAGCATCCGTTTTAGAAGCAAAAGCTATGCATGCCGTCAGTATAGCTGTTAGGAAAATCTACCTACGTGTATGCTCAGAAAAAAAGATATGCTTTAATTCCCCATAGCAACATGTATGTACTCACAGCCACTGCGGCCGGTGACCCTGGTGATACTTGATTGACTATAACAAAGCCACGAGCCCTTGTTACTGGCTGGTTGCTTGGCAACTCGTCAGTAGGGCCTCTCCTTTCCCTCTCCTCTGCGTGTATCGCGTGAAGCTTCTTCTGTAAATAAATAAATAAGTATATATATCAACTACATGCAGTGAAACCCATCTTAGTGAGAAATGCAATACAAATTAAGACCAGGTCCCAAATGAACAGTTAAACAACTCCTCTACAAAGGCCACCTCTGTATAAGGGCCAAACATTTGTTCCCAAAGGTGTCCATTCATCACTATATATATATAGGTATCAGCTACATGTATATTGTACCCTTGTCACGTCACCTCATTTGAAATAAAGAAATGCTACTCTAATTGTGTTGACTAGTGTACAGAGCCTATAGTGTGGTCCCACTGTGTGCACTGTAGCTAGTGTACAGAGCCTATAGTGTGGTCCCACTGTGTACACTGTAGCTAGTGTACAGAGCCTATAGTGTGGTCCCACTGTGTGCACTGTAGCTAGTGTACAGAGCCTATAGTGTGGTCCCACTGTGTGCACTGTAGCTAGTGTACAGAGCCTATAGTGTGGTCCCATGCACTGTGTACACTGTAGCTAGTGTACAGAGCCTATAGTGTGGTCCCACTGTGTACACTGTAGCTAGTGTACAGAGCCTATAGTGTGGTCCCACTGTGTACACTGTAGCTAGTGTACAGAGCCTATAGTGTGGTCCCACTGTGTACACTGTAGCTAGTGTACAGAGCCTATAGTGTGGTCCCACTGTGTACACTGTAGCTAGTGTACAGAGCCTATAGTGTGGTCCCACTGTGTACACTGTAGCTAGTGTACAGAGCCTATAGTGTGGTCCCACTGTGTACACTGTAGCTAGTGTACAGAGCCTATAGTGTGGTCCCATGCACTGTGTACACTGTAGCTAGTGTACAGAGCCTATAGTGTGGTCCCACTGTGTACACTGTAGCTAGTGTACAGAGCCTATAGTGTGGTCCCATGCACTGTAGCTAGTGTACAGAGCCTATAGTGTGGTCCCACTGTGTGCACTGTAGCTAGTGTACAGAACCTATAGTGTGGTCCCACTGTGTGCACTGTAGCTAGTGTACAGAGCCTATAGTGTGGTCCCACTGTGTGCACTGTAGCTAGTGTACAGAGCCTATAGTGTGGTCCCACTGTGTGCACTGTAGCTAGTGTACAGAGCCTATAGTGTGGTCCCACTGTGTCTGTAGCTAGTGGTTGACTTATGTTGTCTCTAATAAGGTTTGCATTTCAAGTGAGCTAGGTGAAAAGGGTTGCATATATCAATCTGTATATACGTAGGTATCAACCATAATTAGATGACATCACCTCGAGCAGTTTCATGAGAGACTTGTGGTCATTCTGCAAACACAACACTTTCTGTCGGGCTGTCCGCACTACGTAGATGTCCACGTCACCGCGGGGAAACCCCTCCCTGTCCACCAGAGCACCCTTCATACCAACCCCACCCTCCTGGAACCAACAAGACATTGACCATAAAATTATTTGTAGAGTGATATCGTAATCGTTACGTTAAACTTATTTAAATAACATATTTTACTTGTACTTTATATACGCAAATAAATGATGGAGTAAGTGGTGGTGTTCGTAGATATAGGTATATATTGGTATGTGCATGTGTTTTCGTATCTAAGCCCTCCAAACATATAAAATGATCTAGCTCCCACACAACTACACCTGCTCCAGTACAGCCAGCTGCTCTCTAATCTCTAGCTCGATACCATCTCTCTTCTCAAGTAACTCCTGTGCACTGAGCCCATCCAACTCCTCCTCCATTTTATGCTGACCATGTGTTACAAATAAAAATCTAGCTACGAGGACTTAAGGCCCCAATTTTCATATTTTCGGGCCTTAACTGCTCGTTGACATAGATCTAATTGCACATGTAATACGCGGCCATGGGTATGAAACAGGAGCTAACGAGGGCGGTGTGTGGTGTGGGGCTTATCTTCTGTGTAGCCAGTGTTGGGCTGTACTTCCTGGCAGCCTCTTTGTCCAACAAGCTCGAGGAAGGGTAAGGATTAATATGATCTTAATTGTTTGTTGTTTAATGTGGTTGAAATGGTGTACACACATTTCCGTTGATGTTTTGCCATCACTGTCCACAGTTGAACACACACACACACACGTACACACACTGACTGGATATAGGTACCTTTCTGTACGCCCTAAAATACACATGGAGATAGTGGGGAAAAGTATATGAAGAATGTCATATTGTGGCATACATGTGCATGTGTACAAGTTTACATAATTCCCACTCACTGATTATTGAGATTCTCGAGATTTGGGACGCTAGCACATAGATACCTCATGCCCATGTACTAACTACAGCTTAATTCCCACTTCAGGTCTTCTTTATTTTTCCCTCGCACTGTGGAGCAGCTGCGATCACTGGCCTCTCTCCTTACCTCACTCAAGGAGAAGCACTTCCCTCATGTCCTTCTCCTGTTTGTGGGGGCGTACCTTTACAAGCAGGCCTTCTCCATACCTGGTTCACTGGTCATGGTGAGGGCACACACACACACGCCCACACCGCCCACACACACATACGCACATTCAGTAGATATCCAATGATGTGTTTAGTTGATAGATTAATCGAAATCCAGCAATTTCTACAGCCTTACAGTATCATGTCATACGTAGATAATAAAAGACTCTTATATAACATATGCAGCAATAATATAACAATAGATACTCTATTATTATTATTATTACGAGACTTTGCACAGATGTGGGCGGGGCTGGCTGGTGTGTAGAATCAGCAACAGTGCACGTGTTTTGATGCCCTATAATCCATCCCCACACACTTTAGGACGTAAATATTATGATGTATTGATATAATTAGGTTAACTATGGCTGCACACACGCATAGTATCACCATTAGACGAAGGCTTTGTCTAAGCCGCTAGTGTTATATAGCCCCATAAGCAGTTGCTATCCCAAGATACTTTCACATTGCATCAATGGTTAATGGACATACACACACACTGGAACTAGTCTAAGCATGTACTATTATAAACCAAGCTTGCCTAATTTGTGTGTATTTATAAAAAGCATAATTATTGTGACTATAGTACACGTGTAAACACACGCACACAGCATGTGCACATTGTGTGTGGCAGCACCAGGTACTGTCTGTGTACAGAATGTCCCTGTTTGTGTGTCTGCTAGATTGGCATTGTTATTGGAAATTAAGTGCCAGTTGGTTTGTTTGAGGTGACTTAGCTAGAGGGGGGATGTGTGGGTATGTGTGGATATGTTACAGCTTTGTCTGTTTCGTTATGCCCATTTTTGACTGCGTGTGTACGTCTGTGTATGCTTGATCTGCATTATTATACCGGAAATTAACTCTGCTAGCTGGCCGGTGCATTTTGGATAGAGGAAGGATGTGTGTGCGTGCATGGTGGCTATCTGTTTCCCATACATGTGATCGCTGTATACAGTGTCAGGTATAGCTACCTCAGAATGTCCCTGTTTGTTTGAGTGCTAATTCGGCATTATATCCAGGAAATTAACTGACAGTTGGTTTGTTTCAGGTGGCCTGGATAGAGGAAGGATGTGTGTGTGTGTGTGTGACTACATGGGATGTATCAGTGTCAGGTATAGCTACTAGCCGTGTGTACAGAATGTCCCCGTTTGTGTGTGTCCCTGTTTGTATGCTAAGTCAGCATTATTCCGGGAAAATGAACTGACAGTTGGTTTATTTGAGGTGATTTAGCTTAGAGGGAGATATCGATGTGTGGGTGTATGTGGGTATGTAATGTTTGTCTGTTTGTAATGGTCCATTTTTGACTGTGTGTATATTTTTGGTATGTGATGTATAGTGTCATGCATGTACCCGTGTGTGATGTATAGTGTCATGCATGTACCCGTGTGTGCAGTGTCCCCAGCTGTGTCTGTGTGTGTGTGCTACGTAGGTTGACATTATTCAGGAAATTGACTCTGCCAGTTGGTTTGTTTGAGGTGGTTGTAAAGGGGAATATCGATGTTTGTGCGTGTGTGCATGGATATAGGTTTTGTGTCTGTTTTGCAATATCTGTTTATTGCCCATTTTTGACTGTGTCTGTATTTTTGTTAAACTACACGGTACGTCACATGAACACATAAATGGATTATGTATTTAGTGTACACGTCTGCATACTTGCAATACAGTGTACGTGTCATGTTGTCAAAACAGAGTTAGTACTGGGACAAGTCGATTTTCCCCCTTTTCCCTGGGTGGTCATATGGATGTGGTTTTTAATTTTAACCGTAAAAGGACTTTTAAATTGCAATTCCGAGGAAATTAATTTTTAAGTGTGACTTTCTGTTAGTACGTGCTAGACTTCCCCAATCGTGGTTTTAGTCACGTATATGTTTAAGCACCTAAGAAAAATGTATACTTAAAGTAAAAGGAATGATGTGTATTTTAGTGAATTTAGTTTTAATTTTAGTGTGTGTTTTAGTGGAATATTTAGACTTTCCCATATTTCAATATGGAAGTCACGATTGATTTGAATTGTAACGACCTACCTACCGATTGTATATTCAATTTTTCAAATTGGTAGATCTATACTCAAGATTATGGCCTCTCAAAGATGACTCTCAAATCCGCTCATTTAGAGAGAAAAATCGCCATTTCATTGCCTTTGTTTTCGACAAATTCAGTGGATTTTGTCTCATCTTTAATCGTTTATCTAAGCATGTCATGTGATAGACTTTTTTAAGAGCTACAAAATGCATTTTTGAAGTAATTGTTCTAGGCTTAAGTTATGAGCTCCTGAAGAATGCTTCCAAAACAGTGTGTGTCGTAGCTAGTGGGGAACCGATCTCTATAGTGTTCAAGGAAGCGAATAAAAAATTTATTGTGAGGTTTTTCAGGGGAATGTCCAAATATGACTGGTATGTTGTGGAAGGTAACCATGGTCGCCAACCATACACTGTGGCGCTGTAGTAACACCGATCATGATGTCGAGAAGTGGATCGTTGGTTGCTCGATCACCGTGCTGAAACATACACTACCGTATATTAGGGTTTTGAATGCGAGGTTAATCGATTGTGAATGACACTATCTACACAAGCATTGATTGCATTTCTAACTATTGTGAATTGGATGCAAAGCATGGGAAATTGCATACTCACTCGTGTCTTTCGATTGCGATTTACGCGAAAACTCACAATTTGAAATCAAAAGAACGTTGTATTCGAAACCAGGTATGTGTGTGTGTGTGTGTGTGTATGCCAGGGTTAGGCATGACTGTACAATTTTAAAAGCTGAAATGCTACTCTAGATGACCTGCAGTGTGTAGCCTAGTGTACAGAGCCTATAGTGTGGTCCCACTGTGTACACTGTAGCTAGTGTACAGAGCCTATAGTGTGGTCCCACTGGTGGACACTGTAGCTAGTGTACAGAGCCTATAGTGTGGTCCCACTGTGTGCACTGTAGCTAGTGTACAGAGCCTATAGTGTGGTCCCACTGGTGTACACTGTAGCTAGTGTACAGAGCCTATAGTGTGGTCCCACTGTGTGCACTGTAGCTAGTGTACAGAGCCTACAGTGTGGTCCTACTGTGTGCACTGTAGCTAGTGTACAGAGCCTACAGTGTGGTCCCACTGTGTGCACTGTAGCTAGTGTACAGAGCCTATAGTGTGGTCCCACTGTGTGCACTGTAGCTAGTGTACAGAGTCTATAGTGTGATCCCACTGTGTACACTGTAGCTAGTGGTTTGCATTTCAAGTGAGCAGGTGAAAAGGGTTGTCACGGCTTGTGTGTGTGTGTGTGTATGGCAGGGGATAACTAGCCATGACTGTATACAATTAAAGGAAGCTTTCACTCAACCTTTAGTCACAGAGTATCAAGTTCTATGACAACAGGAATAAAGTTACAGGAAGTGGTATAATTGCTCTATTATGCATCCTCCATGGCTTTATTTCAATGTATCCTTTATCCTCCGTACACGTATATATATATACATCCAAACATGATGTAATGTGTGTATACGAAGCCTCTGGTTACCATGGTATCGGCAGGCCGTGGGTGTATGACTTCCTTTGTATTGACCTTGTCTCTTGTGTTGAATGGACAGCATTCCCTAGTCCTGGGGGCAGTTTCACTGGTCTAAGTGACTCTGTTGTCTATTGCTTCCAATTGCGCAACTATTTTTAGCTCAGGTGGATGTTTTAATTACCGCTAGTCGTATATCCTCTACACGTAGGCAGGTACGATGATATTGCACTATTGTAGTGGCATTTTATTGAATAGCAGGATTCCCTTAGGTCCTGGGCAGTTTATACAGCGCTCTTAGAGACTATAGTCAGTTCAAATTGTGCAACTATTTTCGCCCAGGTGGTGGGTGTTTTAATTACCGCTAGTCGTATATCCTCTACACGTAGGCAGATACGATGATGTTGCACCATTTTATTGGCATTTTACAGTATTCTATTAATAGGCTATTGCACTAGCTATTTCTACAGCTACGTAAGACCGTCTCACAATCGTTCACTGACAATTTTATATGGCTCTATACATACATGTAACCTCTCTCTCAATGCCCACTCGTAGCCTAAAGAAAGGCCAACTGTGATACATGATATAGATGGAGGCCAGGTCCCAAATAAGCAGTTTGTGTACAAAACAACCTCTCAACAAAGCCCACCTCTGTGTAAGGCCAAAAACTTTGTTTCCCAAAGAGTGTTCGTTATAGAGGGGTTCCACTGTATAATGCATGTCCTCAACTTGTATAATTTCTTCATCCCTCACAGATATACAAGTGTGTAGTGATGTCCCCCCCCCCCATCCCTCACAGATATACTAGTGTGTAGTGATGTCCCCCCCCCCATCCCTCACAGATATACTAGTGTGTAGTGATGCCCCCCCCCCCCCCATCCTTCACAGATATACTAGTGTGTAGTGATGTCCCCCCCCCCCATCCCTCACAGATATACAAGTGTGTAGTGATGTCCCCCCCCCCATCCCTCACAGATATACTAGTGTGTAGTGATGTCCCCCCCCCCCCATCCCTCACAGATATACTAGTGTGTAGTGATGTCCCCCCCCCCATCCCTCACAGATATACTAGTGTGTAGTGATGTCCCCCCCCCCATCCCTCACAGATATACTAGTGTGTAGTGATGTCCCCCCCCCCCATCCCTCACAGATATACTAGTATACTAGTGTGTAGTGATGTCCCCCCCCCCCATCCCTCACAGATATACTAGTGTGTAGTGATGTCCCCCCCATCCCTCACAGATATACTAGTATACTAGTGTGTAGTGATGTCCCCCCCCCCCATCCCTCACAGATATACTAGTGTGTAGTGATGTCCCCCCCCCATCCCTCACAGATATACTAGTGTGTAGTGATGTCCCCCCCCCCATCCCTCACAGATATACTAGTGTGTAGTGATGTCCCCCCCATCCCTCACAGATATACTAGTGTGTAGTGATGTCCCCCCCCCCATCCCTCACAGATATACTAGTGTGTAGTGATGTCCCCCCCCCATCCCTCACAGATATACTAGTGTGTAGTGATGTCCCCCCCCATCCCTCACAGATATACTAGTGTGTAGTGATGTCCCCCCCCCCCCATCCCTCACAGATATACTAGTGTGTAGTGATGTCCCCCCCCCATCCCTCACAGATATACTAGTGTGTAGTGATGTCCCCCCCCATCCCTCACAGATATACTAGTGTGTAGTGATGTCCCCCCCCCCCATCCCTCACAGATATACTAGTGTGTAGTGATGTCCCCCCCCATCCCTCACAGATATACTAGTGTGTAGTGATGTTGCCCTACCTTCTTTCCCTTATAGAACATACTAGCTGGAGCTCTGTTTGGGCTGAGGGTTGGTCTTCCTCTGGTGTGTGTCCTGAATGCTGTAGGGGCCAGCACTTGCTACCTCCTGTCCGGGATGTTTGGGAGAGGTCTTGTCCAGAAACTGTTTGCCAGCCGATTAAAGCAACTCAAGAAGAGGGTGAGTGTGTGTGTGTGTGTGTGTTTGTGTGTGGATGTGTGTGTGTGTGTGTGTGTGTGTGTGTGTGTGGATGTGTGTGTGTGTGTGTGTGGGTGTGTGTGGGTGTGTGTGTCTAGTGTGTGTGTGTGTGTGTGTGAGTGTGTGGATGTGTGTGTGTGTACAGTGTACAGTAACTATGGTAGTGGGAGCCGTGATTTGCTATAGCTATTGATGTGGCTGGCGAGCTACTTCCTGCAAATATAATTAACAACCCAACTTCCCAAAGAAGCCACCAATGTGCTGCATGCCTAGCTACCTGCTTACAATGGCTGCTGGTATTGACACTGGGCCATGTAGAATGGCTGTAGAAATGCTCCCAAAGTCCAAAATGAACTCAAAACTTGACATCACAATTCAAGAACAAGAACCTGCTATAGTCCCAATGATATATGTATTTAACTATCCCCTTGTTTAAAGCAATAGCAATATTGTTACTTCTATATAGCAACAGTAACAGTAAGGGATCGACCTAGCGTTAAATAGAGCATCTTTGAACGGCCATAACTTTAGTTCCGTTGGTCCAATAACGTTAATTTTATGATTGTCTGAAAGCTTAGGGAGAGGCCTTTCATATAATGTATTAAAAAATCTAGAAATTCATCGGGGCCCTAATTTGTCATTTTCGGCCTTGGACCATGGGCTATAATCCATGTATCGCCAAATTGGTAAATACTTTTATCTTTCAAATATGAACTTTAATGACACCATTTGAAAAGTATTTTTCTAAGCTTTCAGAAAATCATAAAATCATTAAATTTGGACCACCAGAACTCTAGATACAGAGCCTACTCTAGTACATTAATAATGAAGTCTAATGAAGTTTCGTTGCATTGGTTCAATATTACTGAAAGCTTAGAGAGAGAGGCCTTTCAGATGATGTGTTATATTATTGTTATGATTGATAATCCCTCCCTTCTCCCCCTAGTTGACGGATGACCAGCACAGTCTCCTGTTCATCCTTATCTCCCTGAGGCTGTTCCCCATGTCACCTAACTGGCTACTAAATCTCTCCTCTCCTCAATTGGGAGTGCCGCTGCATCTATTCTTCATCTCCGTGTTGCTAGGTAATGGAACTGGGGTCTCTAGTGTGTATACACCTTGCTTATATCTACTGCCCGCACTCTATAAAGTATCTTTGTGCTGCACCACCACCCTGTACTCTATAAAGTAAGTCAACCCTTTTCACCTCACTTGAATTAAATGCGAACCTTATTAGAGTCAATCACTAGCTACAGTGTACACAGTGGAACCACACTGTAGGCTCTGTACACTAGCTACAGTGCACACAGTGGGACCACACTGTAGGCTCTGTACACTAGCTACAGTGCACACAGTGGGACCACACTGTAGGCTCTGTACACTAGCTACAGTGCACACAGTGGGACCACACTGTAGGCTCTGTACACTAGCTACAGTGCACACAGTGGGACAACACTGTAGGCTCTGTACACTAGCTACAGTGCACACAGTGGGACCACACTGTAGGCTCTGTACACTAGCTACAGTGCACACAGTGGGACCACACTGTAGGCTCTGTACACTAGCTACAGTGCACACAGTGGGACCACACTGTAGGCTCTGTACACTAGCTACAGTGCACACAGTGGGACCACACTGTAGGCTCTGTACACTAGCTACAGTGCACACAGTGGGACAACACTGTAGGCTCTGTACACTAGCTACAGTGCACACAGTGGGACCACACTGTAGGCTCTGTACACTAGCTACAGTGCACACAGTGGGACCACACTGTAGGCTCTGTACACTAGCTACAGTGCACACAGTGGGACCACACTGTAGGCTCTGTACACTAGCTACAGTGCACACAGTGGGACCACACTGTAGGCTCTGTACACTAGTCTACACACTGCAGGTCATCTAGAGTAGCATTTCAGCTTTAAAGATTGAGGTGAAAGGATTGTACTTCTGTACTGTACCGTCCCCTGTACTCAACAATGTAGGTATCTGTGTGCTCTTGGGCTTCTATATAGCAAATATAATAGTTTGTGTTCTAAAAGTACAACAGGAAGTAGCTCGACCACGCGCACACGTACAAACAAGCAAATACTGATCAAAACATGATAATACCCAGTGGCGATCCAGGGGGGGGGGGGGGAGATCCAAGAACCCCCTTTTTACTTGGAATGTTAGAATTGATATTTAGCAATACAGTCATTCACAGTAATGTTTCCCTATTCCACCTCAACCGCCATGTAGTCCACTCTAGAACTAACAGAAGCTAGCTAAGCGCAATGGCTGCTTCTATACTGATTTCTACTGATTTTGTCACTTTAGTACCCTCGCTACGCTCGGGATACTAAATCAGTGCCTTTGGGCTTCTAAATCCCATAGACACCTCCAAAACAGTGTCTAACTATAGTAATCTGCTTTACCTACGGTCCCCTCTCCCTTCCCCATCCATGCATGCAGGCCTGATTCCCTATAACTTTATCTGCGTACAGACAGGGCTCGTGTTGTCAGAGTTACAAGGATTGTCGGTGCTTAACTGGCACTCAACTCTCACTCTCCTCGGTGCTGCCGGCTCACTGGTTGCCACGGCAATGGTAGTACGGTGGTGCAAGAAGCGAAATCAACCCAAAGAACTCAGCTTGACTCTATAGCATTTAGTTCTAAATGAACCAACTAGAACCTATTGTCAGGAGTACGTGTATGATGTCTACATACACTCCTGTGTATAAGTATTCATAGTTTGCTCTCTGTAATAATACTAATTTGTGTGTTTGTGTGTGGTCGCTAATAACTCCGTACAGCTGCTGTGCGTGGGCAGGTGTGGGGTTTATTTTCCATATTGAAATTTATCAACTTTTTCATTATGTCATCGATATGATAATAAATAGAGTCAAAACAGACAAACATGTCGAGCTGTCTAATATGATATATAAGGATAAGTGCATTGATTGCATAATATTGTACAAAATAATGATGATGAAATAAATTCTAATAGATCGGTTGATGAATTGAAAGCTAAAAAAAAATAATAAACTAATAACTATAAGTTTTCATATATAATAATAATATTCTGAATAATTTTACCATGTGCCTTAGAGGTTGGAGAATTAAACTGTATGATATACTGAGATTGGTTGAGGTCACAATATGGCTGCCATTTGAATATGTTACAGGGTAGTTTTAATAGATACTGTGTTAGTCTGTTTGTCCGAGAGTGTCGTGGGTGTACTGTGGAGTGTGGAGAGTGTGAGGGGTGTGAGGGGGGTGGAGAGTGTAGTGGTTGGGAGGAGTGCTGCTCGTACCGAAAGCTTGCTCCAAATCCCCGACTCCATGATTTATTTCCGGTCCATTCTCAACGTTTGAAACTCGACAACTGCAATTAAGTAAAAATACAGAGGTTAAAATTAGGAAACGGGAGGGTTAAAAAGAAGGCTTCTACAGCGGTGGTTGTCATGCAATAGAAATGCTCTATGTTATAGGAAAGGCAGCACTACAAAAGCTACGAGGGACTATCCCCATGCATTATAGTGGTTTTTAAATTCCCACTCCACCCGCTATTGCTATTGCATTGAAGGGTATATTTAGCAGAAAAATGAATCAACTTAATCCAATACACTAGCTAATTATCATGATAATATTTGCAGGAGTTTACTCACTTTTTCGTGCATCCTTTGTGTTTGAGCACGCAGATGACAATGATGATGGTTACTATGACGACAACTACGAGCACCATGACAACAGCGACCAGCACGGCAACAAGATCTCTGAGTGATTCAATGGCTTCGGTAGGCAGTACGCATTGTCCCTCGCCACACGGGTTAATACTGATATCATGGCTAAGCCTAGTTGGACCATTTTCTTCGAAAACTTGAGCCATTTGTCGTGCGGTGGATGAAGATCGAAGACGACCTCGAAATGCTCCTTGTCTAGTGGAAGACTTACATTCTACAGAGACATCTTGGATGGCTAGATCAGAGCATGAGTCAAGCAGGGCGGTGGTGTTGGCACACAGGCTGTCCAGGTAGGCACTCAGGTGCATTGTCAGCAGCTCACTGCTTTCCTGAGGAAGACAAGATAAAAGAGATGTAAACAATGGCTATAAAGGATATATTAATTCTGGTTAAGGTAATGCAGTGTGACTGGATTGGGTTGGCAAGGAAACTACTAAGTGATACTAGTTCAGGATATGGGATGTAACATTTGATCTATGAAGCTGTACACATGTGGCAAGACTGTTATATTCGGTCGTTGGAATTCAAAAACAAAGCGCTTGAGAGGGGAGTTAACATGGGGATTATTCCGACTGACCGACTGACTAGCACCTGCATGCAACAACAATGCCGGGTAAACAGCCCCAGGGTTTTTCATAACTTCTATGAATAATATAATTATACAGAAGCTAAGCTAATACAATCATTTACCTGTATGTGTGAGCATGAATAACTTTCAGGTAGAGTGAAAGTGAACCCAATCTCCACTGGCATACCCGGCGTGGGTCTGGTACTGATGCTGACTTGTCGAGTTTGAATACTTGAACCGAATACGTTTGAAATAGTCACTCTGTACAAGCCAGCGTCCAATAGAATGATGGTATTGATCATGAGATGGCCACTGGGGGTGAGGCTGTACTTGCTGTTGTATTGTATCGGTGTCCAGTTTTCTTCTTCGTCGTCGTTGTTCTGTCTGTCCCATTGGTACCTCAGAGATGAGAGGGCGACTGGTGAAGTGGGGGCCGTGAAGTCCAGTGTTGCACTAGGGCTGCCTTCAGTGAGGGTGATAGCAGGGAGAGTGACAAGGGCCGGGAGTGGGGGAGCTGTGAGGGTGTGAGGGTGTGAGGGTGTGGATACTAAAATTGTAGAAATTGCTAATATTTCAACTAACCACAGAACTTGTATCTAAGACCACCATTGGAAAGGTAATTCTGAGAGCTATTGAATGCATTTGAAATTGAACAATCTGAACACAAATTACGGGCTCTCAAAGATGCTACCAAAACAGCTGAAATTTGGTATAATTATATGACATTGTGGGATATACTGAATTGTACAGGCTTCACGGTAAATAAGCTACTATAATTATTAGTAGGGAATTTCTATTGCCTACGTGTGCACTTAAACATATTAAATCTCCCAGGGTCTTCACCACATACTAATGAATAATTTAATAAAGAAACTCACCATTAATTTCAACAAATATATCCAAAGAATCGAGTCCAAAACTATTCGATGCAGTACACTTGTATTCCCCTCGATTGTAGAACTCTGGTTCCAGTGTCAGCACGGTCCCATTCACAAACTGAGGTTGGTCATGTATGTTAGTAAAGACCCATGCAACAGTAATTGGATTCTCAGTGCTGTTTTCTCCAGAGCGAAGTGGGCAAGTCAATACAAGGGCTTGGTTGTAATTAAATTCTTTATACTGGTTGTCGATGATTTTATTGAGCATTGGAACTCGTTCGTTGGCTGGAATAACTGATACCGTGAATTCCATTTCTTCAAAAGGGTTTGAAATAAAACATTTGTAAGAGCCGGAATCTGCTTGTTGTACGTTTCTTAGTGTAAGAGATTCGGTTGTGGTAACTCCTTGTATACTTGTAACCGAGTCGACTGAATGTGTATTTCTTTTCCAATGAACAAAACAGTTCCCTGAGCAATGGCGGACTTGACAGGGCAAGACGAGGTCTCCTCCTTCATACACAGAGAACGCTGTAACCTGGTTGGCCACAAATGCAGGGATACCTGAATATGAAAGAGAGAATATATATTATTAAAGACTCAAAAAGAGTGATTTGTTTGAAATGGGCTCGTTTCGAGAGCTATCTTAGACTGCCCATGACTTGAATTAGGATTATGCTTTTTCACAACTAACATATGCATTTTGTAGCCCTTTGAAAGGCCTATCTAATGATAGCTAGAACATTATTAGATTACAATACCTATGACGATCTAATTATGACAACAAATATGAGCTGCTACCCAGCCATGCACAGCTATACACAATGGACCCTCACCTGAGACAGACACAGTGTATCGCACAATTACAGCACTTGTATGCCTGCACTCGTAGTCTCCTGCGTCTTCAATCCTAGCATTTCTGACTGTTAGTCGAGAAACAGAGCCAGCCGGTACGATTGTCACTCTGTCCTCTTGTGCTGGATAAGTCCAAGTGACTTGGGTAGCATCAGCTGCTCCGTTCAGTTGACACTCGAGTGTGTATTCTCCTCCTTCTGACGAGTTAACTGCTCGAGAAGTGATCAGAGAGCCTGCAAAGATGCAAAGAGACAACAGTAAACAAAGATCATTATTACTTAACTAGTAGATATCTCTGGTACTTGTCACTATTAGTATTCTACTGAGCATGCAGCTTACTTGTTAGCTCAAGGCATGCAACCAGCATTGCCAATACAATAATTTTATGACTTGACATAGCCATCCTTGGAATTGGAACTTGATGATAAATTGATAAATAAATGTTCTATTGACTCAGTTATTCTTTAATCTTGCGATTAATTTGGTTTGATCAATAAAACTCACCGCTGCCTTTATAGGGCCAGGCCAGGCTAGAACCACCTTGGGGAAGCACCAGCTTCTAAAGATAGCCTTGAGCTAACCAAACTGGTTACATGTACGTACAGTAGCAAAAAGATACAGAGTACACCTAGCCTCGAATCCATGCCGATTGCATTTTAATCGGCGTGGATTCGAGGCTACAGTACCATAAGGGGGCAGGGCTCATAAAACTATTGACGGTTATGAGCCCGCCCCCTTATGGCATAAGGGGGCGGGGCTCGTAGGCTGGTTGTAGGTGGAGGAATTAACTTCGCGGCTAATGATTGTGTCTTTGAATACTATTAGCTAGCTAGCTAGGCTGCAAATATCCATAGCTAGTAGCTACGAGAGTGTGAAATGTCCCTATAAGTACGCTAGCCATTCACCATGCCGAAAATCAAAGTTCCTACAAGCCCACTAAAACGACCCGTTCGGCTACAACGAAAACCACTCGACGTTGTCACATGTACTGCCGTTATAAAAGAAACGGAGGCCGTCAAAGAGAAGAAAAATGGCCTCAAGACGAAAGAAAAGCTTTGTAATATCTCCAGTAAGGAGGTACGTACGTAAGATAATCTCGTTTGGTAGTGAAGGGATTATGAGACTCCACCCCCTTTTTAATTACCCACACACAGAGTGTTGAAGCATTCAGAGGGTTCAGCTTAAAGGCTGTGTTGAAGGAATACTCTGAGTTGGTCTCTACCCTCTGTCTGCCTACTGCTGTACCTCCGGGAAGGAATATTCGACCAAGAAGAGAGGGAAAAACAAACGGTAAGCATCAACAATAATGTGCAACGGCGACACTCCAAATATCCTATATTTTCGCCCATAATATAGCGCTTTAAAGGCGACATTCTAAATAATTATGTGACATTTCGATATTTCGCCCATAGTTATAGCACCGTATAAATTCAATTGTGTTGTTTACATAGTCTTTTTTAGTGTTGCTTTAAATCGAGGTCTTACGGTACTGCGTACATACCCGTATAGCAGGTTATTTTCGTATAGTGGAAATGTTTGTATATTTCGTATCGTAGAGCATCATACAAAAATGAAATTATTCTACCGCAAGACGTTCAACGTCACTATCCTGAGCTGTACAAATATTTAAAACATGAACATTTCCCGCTATACAGTACATAATTATGATAATTTTTTCTGTCCTGTTATTTAGCGCTGATTCTAATCGATGACGACAGTTCAAGTGATGAAAGTTCCTCGAGCAGCAGTAGCAGCAGTACCTCCGTCAGCTCTAGCCCCCCACCCCCTTCACCACAAGAAGACTATATCCCCAAACCTCGTTCAAAGCCCCCCCTAGTATTGTTAACCAAGACTGGTGAAGTACGCAAGAGAGGAGTGCGATGTGGAGAGTGCCCTGCCTGCCTCAGACCCGACGATTGTGCAGCCTGTGATTTCTGTAGAGATAAGCCGAAGTTTGGAGGACCTGGTATAAAGAAACAGGCTTGCATGTGAGCCACCATACTAGGGGGTGGGGTGTGTGGGTGTGTGTGAGTGTGTGTGTGTGTGGGTGGGTGGGTGTGTGGGTGTGTAATAGATGTAGCATGAGACTGAGTGTTGTATACAATACACAGGTACAAGCACGAGGGTGAGTTGCCTGTATATTGCATAAAACAACGAGGATTCTCATGCTATAATATTATGTGTTTAAATAGACAGGCTTACATGTGAGCTACCGTAGTAGACTATAAAATATATTATACCACGTTTGTCAAGGTAACAAGTGTGATAAAAGTCATACAGTCCCTTCTGTGTTATAATCATTACACAGTCACGTAGCCTCGAGGCATGATTTGGTAAGGGGTCACCGTGATATAAAACACATAATAAATAGCGTGAGAATCCTCGTGTTTTATGCGATATCTTACATACAACCCACACATTAATATTACTTACATTGTCCCCTTATTTAGATATCGTAAGTGCCACCACCTGATACGACACGCCCCCCTCAAGTGCAAGCCTAAGAGAGTGTACATTCCTGATGGCTCTCCACCGCCTCCACGCCGTCACAAGACCACATCCACTGAGACACACCCCCTACACGCTAGCCCCATACGCCCACGCAGGTTCGCCAGTGGCTCGGAGCGGACAGCAGCGAAATCAAAGAATCCAGAACCAGAAACTCCGCATCTGAATATCTTTTGGCCCGTAAGTTGGTACATTGTCTATAATAAATTATACCATACATAATAATGAAAGCATCTTTGAACGGCCATAACTTTAGTTCTGTTGGTCCATTAACGTTAATTTTATGATTTTCTGAAAGCTTAGAGAGAGGCCTTTCAGATGATTTGTTAAAATCAAAAGTGTATTTTGGGCTTGTTTTTGACAAAATAGAAATTATGGCCCGTTTCAAAATTGGGATTTGAGCATACCATCTGAACAGGCTCCTTCTAAGCTTTCAGAAAATCGTTGAATTTGGACCATCAGAACTCTAGTTACAGAGCCTAGTTTACAATAAATTTAAGCCTCAAGTTTAACGTTTGGTTTTCAGATGGAAGCTGATATTTCTGGCACTCCAATATATTCAGTCAAGTCTGTTACTTCGCGACCTTCTGTGTGTCTCAAGTGTGGAGGTGCTGGGAAGGTGTGGTCTTGTATGTGTTGTCATGGCAGCTATTTAATGTGTACTTTTTGCAGATGATTCGCTGTCTTGTCTGTTGTCAATCGTTTCATTCGTTTTGTGCCGAGGTCAAAGGTCAAGACGGGTACACCTGCTTGAACTGCATCACATGTCAAGTGTGTGGCCGCGGAAACAATGTAATTGACCCTTGACCCCTACAGTATGCATATATTAATGATATCCCCTACTCTCTCCTCTTTCGTCCCCACTATGCAGTGTGTTGCGTGTGTGGTGTGTGGTGGGCGATATCACGAGCGCTGTGTGAGTAGTGACCACAGGAGCGCTCACAACACTGGTGGTTGGCGTTGTGTCTCATGTACGAAATGTGTTTCTTGCAAAACCACGATTCCTGGATCAGACATCTGGTACGAGGATTTCACTTACTGTAATGGATGTCATTCACTCAAGGTCAAAGGTGAGTACGCACGTAATAGGTGTGGTCAACATGCAAATGGGTGTGGTCTATATACAGGTAACTACTGTCCGCTGTGTGGAGAATGCTACTCAGATTCTGACTATGACTCGAAGGTAGTAATGAATAGTATTCTGTGAAATTAAATGTAGATTGTCGTCAAAACTAAACTGCATTCAATAGCTCTCAGAATTACCTTTCCAATGGCGTGCTTAGATACAAGTTTTGTGGTTAGTTAATTTCTACAAAAGCAAAGGCCAGGCCTTGCGTTATTTTCCAAATTTCAGCCATTTTGGTAGCTACTTTTGAGAGCCCGTAATTTGTGTTCAGATTGTCCAATTTCAAAACTAATCAATAGCTCTCAGAATTACCTTTCCAATGGTGTGTTTAAAATTGAATTAGCGTACACCCCACCCCCTCCACACAGATGGTCCAGTGTGGGCGGTGTGATCACTGGGTACACGCTGCATGTGAGGGTATGAGTGACCAGGACTATGAGATACTCTCAGAGCTACCGGAGGATGATGTTCTCTTCTTGTGTAAACTCTGCTCAACTAATCGCTCCTGGAAACCAGTCGTTGATCAGTTCTTTCAAGAAAGCATTGGGAAAGTAAGTTTTCCGCACTGTCTTCTTTTTTAACAGCTATAATTTTTACCCCCCCCTCTCAGTTGCTGGAGGTGTTTGGGCGTGGGAGGTCAGAGTTCAAACAGTACGCTGACAAAGAGCACTCCAATCTAGTAAGACTTATTAACTATTTAAACTATGAGCTACCCAATATTCCAAGCAAACGTTTTGATTGCCTTTGTTAATTTATTTGTCGACAGATCAACTTTAATGCTGGTATTATGTCGAGGCTCGCCAACCTCCTGTCGTCGTTGAGTGCCTCTAGTCGTAAACAACTGACCAGCGCTCGTAATACGTACGAAGAACTGCTGAGTGAGCTATTTCCATGGTTCAAAGAAGAGGAGGCTAAGCACAACAGTCGTGAGACCACACCCACTAACCACCCCCTGGATTGGTATGTTACTTTAATTATTTTAATAATAACTATTATATTTCTATTTTATCTTTAGGCCTGCGATTTTGTGTCATGACCACTGTTACTGGTCGTCAGGGGCAACCAAAGAGATGCCTATGGATTGTGAGACCACACCCACTGCCACGACCACTACTGACCTGCGACGCTGTGTTCTCTGCACTACACTCGGAGATACTAACAGTGAAGTGAGTGTGTGCGTGTGATGACCCTTTACCATAATAATATTATTTTGAGCACATACACATTTTACTGTGGCGATCTTTACCAAACTTTGCTCTTATTGCTATAATTATTTGGCTATCTTTACCAAATATATACTTATACAATGTTCAAATTCCCCACAACTAGAGTTTTGCACATCATTTGAAAGACCTCTCTCTAAGCTTTCAGAAAATTATAAAATTAACATTATTGGACCATCGGAACTAAAGTTATGGCCGTTCAAAGATGCTCTATTTAACGCTAAAAGTCCCCTTCATTTTTAAAGTACTAGGATCAGCTCTGTACATGTAACTAGTTTTGATGGCAACCATTTTATGATTTTCTGAAAGGTTAGAAGGAGCTCATTCAGATGGTATGCTCAAATCCCAGGCCCAATTGTTTATCCTTCCATCTGTTATGATGTAGGGCCCTGGACGATTGTTGCCGTGCAGTGTGGACGAGTGGATTCATGTCAACTGTGCAGTGTGGTCAGCTGAAGTGTACGAGGAAGTGACTGGTACACTGCGCTGTGTACAGGCCGCCATTACAAGGGGCTGTCGACTGGTGGGTCACACACTTCCCACACACACACACACACACACACTGCTCACGTACTGCACACACTTCACACACACACACACACGCCGCCCACACACACACAGAGGTGTGATTCGTGCCGGGAGGTGGGTGCCACTGTCGGCTGTTGCACAAGTTCCTGCTCTGCAAACTTCCATTTCCAGTGTGCAAGAGACGCCAAGTCAGTACTTTATATTAATGTCTGCTCAAAGATTCCATTTAACGCTACAGTACATGTCATATAGAAAGTACTAGAGTCGGCTCTGTAACTTTAGTTCTGATGGTCCAAATTCAACGATTTTATGATTTTCTGAAAGCTTAGAAGGAGCCCCATTCTTGTCCATAGCAACCCTACTGCCTTGTGATGCCCTATCTGTATCAACTATACATCTCTCTGTTTAGATGTGCCTTTCTCAACAACAAGGAAGTCTACTGTTCCAAGCACAGAGGGGGTGTGGCCTCCAGTGACGTGTTATCAGCGATGGAGTTAGTGGCAGTGGATCATTGCATCTTCATAGACGCTCATCCTGATAGGCCGGGAAGGAAAATGCCACGGAAATTGGAGGCAACAAAGATTGCAGTACAGCTAGGTGAGTTAGAGATAATGTCCTCCAATAATTTGTATACGTATATCCCCCACACCCACACACCCACACACACACACACACACACACACACACACACACACACACACACCCACACACACACACACACACACACACACACACACACACACACACACACACAGGGTCACTGGTTGTGAGTCACATGGGTGGACTGGTGGAGCTGTCGGACACGGCCACCACACTTCTCCCACACAACTACATGTGAGGCCTTGCAATGAGATGTAGTTAAACATCTTTCAACAGCCATAACTTTAGTCACCGTTGATCCAATATCAAAAATTTTATGATTTTCTGAAAGCTTAGAAAGAGACTTTTCAAATGATGTGTTTCAATCCAAACTTTAATCGGGGCCCTAATTTGTCATTTTTCGGCCTTGGACCATGGTATCGCCAAATCGGCAAATACTTTCTCAGATATGAACTTTGATGACACTATTTGAAAGGTCTCTTTCTAAGCTTTCAGAAAATCATAAAATGGTTGACATTGGATACACGAAATTCAAGTTATGGCAGCTGAAAGAATCTCTGAGCCATTGATTTAAATGGAGGAGGGGTTCTAGTCACACACCAGGGATGTGCCCACACTGGTGGGTGGTGGTGGTTGGTACTAACCACCTCTAGACAAAAATAACCACCTCTTAGGAGGCCTACCTAGCCCTATTAAATTTAAAAGAGGCAAATTTGTGCTTGAATTGAGATTAAAATAGCCACCACTGGATACATAAGTGCCATTTTTATTTCACCTCATGTACCCACCCCCTCATTAGTGCCACGTGTGAGTTCTGGAGTGTGGACGCCCCCTCCACCCCCACACATTACACACTCACCGTCAGCGCTGCCCAACCAGACGACTGGATCACTCTCCTTGAAACCACACCCTCATCTGATCAGACCATACCCACTGACGAACACGGCACACTTAATGTAGAGGTGGGGGGTCTGTCCAAGTCCATATGGGATGACCTTTTCCCATCCCCCACAAAGAAGGTTAAAGTTCAAAAGGTTGTCGAATCAGCTGCTCTGAAACCACTCAACGGCGATATCAAATTAGACCTGGCAACGGCTACCATGGTAACGAATGGTATGACCTTTGTACCCATGTTAAGGGACTCGCAATTAATACTCTACCCGGCTCCGTACTTGAATGGCCTATCTCCAAATAAAGATCACCATGCCACACCCCTTTATCCAAACCCGAGAGCTATTGAAGATTTCAAAATTCCGAAACGGAGAATCGACGACAACCTTATCACTATGGCAACCAATAGAATGACCGCTACAAGTTTACAGGTATCCAGCGAAGATGCTGTAGCTCATTCTGTGACATTACGGAGATTGAAGGCTGGTCTCCAAGGCAACCCGCTCAGTTTGACCTTTAAAGTGACCTCCAGTGATGGCCACTCTTGGACAAACAGCAAGCTAGAAGGTGTGTGTAGCAAAAACCAAAGACTTGCATTTTTGATCTAGAAGTCAGCCGTTTTGGTAGCAATCTTTGAGAGCCTGTAATTTGTGTTCAGATTTTCCAATTTCAAAACTAATTGATGCATTCAATAGCTCTCAGAATTACCTTTCCAATGATGTGCTTAGATACAAGTTCTGTGATTAGTTGAAATCCAGAAATGTTAAGGCAAGGACTATTTATAGCCTTGTGTTTTTCCCAATTCAATTCCTCACACACACACACACCCACCCACACACACACACACACACACACACACAGATGTGTGGACGAGCGTTCTATCAGAGCTTCAAGAACAGCGTGCCAAGTTGGACCTCCCCTACCTCTCCTACCCTCCCTGTAATGTGTATCGGCAGTTTGGACTGGACCACCCCCTGGTAGTGCAGCTACTGGAGCAACTCCCTGACGCACCTCGGTGCTCTGAATATCAGTTCAGATACCACACACCGTCCCATTCCAAACACTGGAGGTCACTGGTGAGAGTGTGTGGGTGTGTAGGTGGGTGGGTGTGTGGGTGTGTGTGGGTGGGTAGGTGGGTGGGTGGGTAGGTGTGTGTGTGGGTGTTCAGCTTCTACTGGAAAATATTAAGTATGTCAAATTAAGTGGTTTATTATTATCTTGCAGAGAACATTGGATAACCCCACCGGCTGTGCAAGGTCCGAACCCTACAATGGGTGAGTGAAGCACACACACACACACACCTTGCCTCCCCCCACACACACACACACACACGCACACCTTGCCTCCCCCCCCCACACACACACACACACACACCTTGCCTCCCCCCCACACACACTCACACACACTCTCAACCCCCCCACACACACACACACACACACCATCACAGGATACGCTCCCCACGAGACATGTTCAGTTTCCTAACCTCGGACCATCGTCCAGGACCACCCCCTCTTGACCATAATACCCTAGAGATCGTCATGGCAACATCGGAGAATGCAAGCATCGCCAAGTAAGTTGCTATAGTAACAATACTCGTCAATAATATATACCGCCAAGTATTGAACAAAGCATCAGACGTACCGTATTACTAGAATGTTTTGCGAGCATCAAACATATGTGAACTTTGCGAGGGTTGATCAATTCTCAACAATAAAATCGTAAAACCTAAACTAGTACTGGTAATGACACACAATCCTTGCCAGAACGAAATAGTTCGATCGCAAAAGGTCAAATTTTCTGCTGAGACAAGGTTTTCACCAGCAAAATATCCTAGTAACATATTGTCGATCATTATTGATCATGCGTTTCAGATAGGAAGTCACGTTACTTTCTGAATAATTTCTGGGTGCACGTTTGATACTCTCTCCTTTATTATGAACTGTTGATACTGCCCACCCCCCTTAGACTTCAATCGACCTCTGACCTCCCTGCGGCCATGAGATATCGTAGTCTACAGAAGACGTATAAACAGCACGTGGACGTGTTTGGGTCTGGTATACATGGCCTAGGGCTATTCTGTATCAAGGACATTGACCCGGGTGACATGGTTATCGAGTATACTGGCACGGTTATTAGATCAGTGCTCACTGATAAGAGGGAGAAGATCTACGATAGCAAGGTGAGTGTGGGGTGTGTGGGAGTGTGTGGGGGTGGGTAGGGGTGGGGGTGGTCCATGTCATGTGATAGGCTTAGATTCTCTTACAATGTACAATCCTAAAAAATGTTAAAGCAAAAAGCAGAAATGCTACTCTAGTTGACCTGCAGTGTACAGAGCATTATTACAGTGTAATAGTACAGAGCCTATAGGGTGGTCCCATACGTGCTGTCCTATTTAACCGTTTTCTAATGTCATGTGACTTTCCAGGGTATCGGCTGCTACATGTTTCGTATCGACAGTGATGACGTGGTGGATGCCACAATGTCTGGTAACCAAGCACGATTCATCAACCACTCCTGCGAGCCCAACTGTTACTCCAAAGTCATCACTTGTGATGGAAATAAGAAGATCATGATATTCGCTCTCAGAAAGTAAGCTCTTGACTATTCATTGTGTACCAATATTACCGTATAGCTGGTTATTTTCGAGGCACAAAATTTTTGAGGCTTTCGAGGATTGACCCAGACACGAAAATTTAGTGCTTCGAAAATTGGTATTACTGTTGTATACCTTAGAATGTTTTGTGAGCATCAAATATAATTATGTGAACTTTGTACTTGTACACTTTGTCAAGTTAACAAGTGTAATAAAAGTCATACAGTCCCTTCCGTGTTCTTTTTATTACACAGTTGCATAGCCTCGAGGTATGATTTGGTAAGGGGTCGTCGTGATATAAAACACATAATAAATAGCATGAGAATTCTCGTGTTTTATGCAATATACAGGCAACTCACCCTCGTGCCTGTGTCTGTGTATTGCATGCAACACTCGGTCTCATGCTATATCTGTTACCTATCTGTCATGTATTGACCCTGCCCCCCCTCCCTGCTCAGGATAGTGCCGGGGGAGGAGCTCACGTACGACTACAAGTTCCCTCTAGAAGAAGCCAAGATACCATGCAACTGTGGGACTAGAAGATGCCGCAAAACCATGAACTAAAACTCTCTGTACATAATTATACTAACACTTCACTGTAACTAAATATATATAACCTTGTTTCTTATTATCTCATCACTCACACTCAACATTTATATTCTGTTCATTTCTGTAATATAATTGACATTCTAAAAGTATAATTGTTTGATCCAATATCTAATTTTCATGACACATTATTAAACACATTGAAGAATGTTTACGAGGGTTGATCAATTTCACAAAAATAAGGATCGTATATATGTATACTGTACATAAAACCTAATCTAGTACCGGTAATGTTACACATTCCATTGCCAGAACGCAATAGTTAGATCGCAAAGGGTCAATGATTTGGCTCATTTGCAAACGATTTTTTATTCGCAAATACTAGTAATAATTATGTTACAATAATAATTATTATAATTATTATTAAAACCATGACAACACAAATGGCAGTGGAAAATTGTTCAACTTCATGTTAATTTGAATTACAATTTTTTCTTCATCTTTTTCTTTATCTTTTTCTTTATCTTTATCTTTCCTTTACTCTTGCGTTTGAATCTCTTTGGCTGTGGCAGACCACACCCACTATCAGGGGGAGGGCACTCATCAGACGAGAACCTGTATACGAAACATTACCACAAAAGACATCGCTAATTTAAACATTGTTTGATAGGGTCTTTCAAAAAGCTATAAAATGCATTCTCAACTTATTCACATCAAAGATACTGTTTAGCGGGTAATTTCGTACGAACTACCCAATTAAATATTTCGTATTCTAAATATCCATACAGCTCAGGATAGTGACGTAGAACCTACTGCAATAGAATAATTTATTTTCGGATTAATGCTTACGAAAATATAAAAATGTCCACCATACGAAAATAACCCGCTATACAGTATTTAAAATAGATCATTCCTTTAATTAGATTCAACGTCGAAAATTATTTTGATGCCCACCTCTTGCAGTGCGTGTAGAGTAGTTTCCTGTTTCTCCCTAAAGTATCGCGATTGATCGCCATAGCTCTCAGAGCATCAGACACTGCCTCGGGGGTTAACTGGGGTACGAGGCTAGAAGTCATAGGGGTCAAGGGGGGTGGGCATAGCGGGGCTTACCTGTAGCTGGTCGAGTGTGGATGTGTCCAGTACATCAAGCACACTCCTCACAATACAGCCGGAAACAGTTGTACTGAGTGGGCGGAAATATAAACGGTAAAATTAAAAATAATACCAAGGGCGTATAAAAGAAGAGAGGGCATGCAACTCCTATATGAGCAGAGTTCAAACGTGGGCGGATGAATGTGCATGACTGTGCATGAAATGAAATTTCTATTTTTAGCACTTCATGCAAATGCACACATTCCTCCGCCCACGTTTGAACTCTGCTAGCTACGTGTACTGATAGTGGAGTTGCTTGCCCTCTCTTCTTTTATACGCCCTTGATAACACCAACATTATTTAGTGAAATAATACGTAACTACACGCTTACTCTCTGGTGTTGGCCAGCAGTGCCAGTGGAGGGTTCAAAAGGTCAACTCCTCCCTCCACAGGAGAACACATCAACAGCTCCGACACGTACACTTCCAACACATGTAGCTGAACACCTAGCGTCGTCTATATAAGGTATCACATGACTAAGGTCAATATCACATGACAGATAATTTTTGTGAATGGTGAAAATGTTCGTATTGTACAGAAAATTTAAACTGCAAAAATCTGTACCGCAATAGAGGTTCTACGTCACTATCCTGAGCTGTACACATAATTAGAATACAAAATATTAAACTCACACAAAAATTTGCACCAATGAAAATTACTCGCTGTACGGTATCATGCATACGTTTTTAGTACCTTGCCGAGGTCATGGTTGAGCGGTCCATCCTTGATTATAGATATGAACTCTTGTACTACTCTATATATTGGGGGGGGGGGGTAGTGTCAACCATATGAACTTTAACCTCTACGAACTAACTCTTCATCCCACTGACTGTTCTGAAGTAACTTGAAACTCTGTCCCAGCATTTTCCTCAATAGCTGTTGTAAATGAAATTATTTGTTAATAGTCTACTAGTGCTATAGTAGTGGTGTGGTGTGTGTGGAGTGGGCGTGTGTGGTGTGGTGTGGTGTGGGTGTGGAGTGTGTGTGGTGTGGTGTGGTGTGTGTGTGTGGAGTGTGTGGTGTGGTGTGTGTGTGGAGTGGACATGGGCGTGTGTGTGTGGTGGTCTCACTAGATAGAACTTGTCGAGTCTCAATCTGTCGATGCTGTGCCACTCCCGAGCGATCGTTGTAAAGAATGTTCTCAAATACTGCAATGCTAGAGAGAGGGAGGGACATATCAATAGCTATTCCATGTGGTAAACTAGAAGGCCTAGGAGGTGGTTAGTACCAACCACCACCACCGACCAGTGTGGGCACATCCCTGATCAGAAGAGGTTACGACACGAGTACCTCGATTAGGCTTGGTCATGTGCAAAATTCAACAGTAAAGTCATTGTTGCATGTGACTCAATTTCAGCCTAATCAAGGTACTCGTGTCGGACCTCCTCTGATCCGTGTGTGTGTGTGTGTACAACCTCTTACCAGCGTCAGGTCTTCTCATCATTACCAGTAGTCCAGCAAGACTGTCCACCAACTCCTCCTGTATAACACAGGCAGTCATAATTATAGTATTATTATCGATGCACAAGGAAGTTTGTTAATGTGACGGTACTGTAAAATACGATGTTCCAAGAGCCACTAAAATTAATGATGTTACTGATAGTAAAATTAATGGATGCTTATATTAGTCCTACAACAAGAACGGCCCTCCCTTAGCAACAAGAATTACCCTCCCCTTAGCAACAGGAACGACCCTCCCTAGCAACCCTCACCTGTACAAGAGGCTTGTCCGAGTGCCACATACACGTGTACAGTCCCTTCCATAACTTGAGAAACTCTAACTCGGTAAAACCTGTAATAAATGTATAAATGTATCTAAGCACGCCATTGGAAAGGTAATTCTGAGAGCTATCCATTAGTTTTGAAATTGGACAATCGGAACACAAATTACAGGCTCTTGAGATAGCTACAAAAACGCAATATACAGCCGGCAACAAGTCCTTCCCCTCCACACACACATAATTATATAAAACCTACAATCAATATAAAAAACATACTCTATAAAACAGCAACAAGCCCCTCCCCCCTCACACACATAAACAGATTTTAGCTACTACAGGTTAATTCACGCACCGTCTTCAATAGAGGATCGCGCAACGACCCACTGTGTGAGTCTCTTGAGTGTTCTGCTCCTAGTCCTTGTGTCGTTGCTAGCGAGAGATCGCGCAAAACGTTCTTCAAGCTTTGAGTTGGTTTCCATCTCTCTGCCACGTGGGGTGGAGGCACTAATGAAAGAAAGAAAGAGTTTGAGCAGACACGCCCCCTCTGAGTGGAGGCACTAATGAAAGAAAGAAGGAGGTTTGAGCAGACACGCCCCCCTCTCCACATGTTGCATTGGTTGTGTAAGGTATGTTGCTGTTTTCTCCCTTTAATATGTGTGCATATGATAATGCATACACTTGTCTCAGGTTGTTCTCAAGCCTCGACTGACCCTCTGGATGACCTCTGTGACCTCTGTGACCTCTGTACCCGAGCAGCAGCGGCAAGACAAGGTCATAATTATGACACCCTTTCCCTATAAATATTGCTTTTTATATATATCTGTAGCTCTAATAATGACCTTTCCAATGATACGCTTAGATACAAGTTCTGTTGATTTATAGTCAAAATCTAGCCGATGAAAGCAAATCCCTTTTCCAAGTTTCAGCCGTTTTGGTAGCTACTTTGAGAGTCCATAATTTGTGTTCAAATGAATTGTCCACCTGTGTAGGCTGGGAGGATGTCAGCTGGCAAACCATCTCTCACCTTTGTCACTGGCAATGTCAAAAAACTAGAAGAGGTGATATAATATTTAATATTGGTAGTGCTTTTTTGTTTTTTAGCTATAAATTATAGTTAACATAATAATATTATTTGCAGGTAAAGGCAATCATTGGAGAAGATTTTCCGTGGACACTCGTCAGCAAGGATGTGGACTGTGAGTGTGTGGGCGTGTGGACTGTGAGTGTGTGGGCGTATGCATGTGATATGTGATAGTGTGTGTGCAGGATGTGGACTGTGTGTGTGTGTGCAGGATGTAGATTGTGAGTGTGTGTGTGGGCGTGTGTGTGATATGTGATGGTGTGTGCAGTGCCGGAGTTACAGGGAGAGCCGGAGGATATAGCCAGAGAGAAGTGCAAGCTGGCAGCTATCAATGTACGTAAGAGCTATATCCCATTAATAGAACCAAAATAATAAATAATATCGATCTTATTAGATCCAGGGCCCTGTGATAACAGAGGACAGTTCACTATGCTATACCGCACTGGAGGGATTGCCCGGACCTTACATGTGAGTGGTCATGTGATCTGGCACGCAATTCTAATATTGTACAATAAATTGAAGTGTGACTTCGTATGTTTATTCGTTACAGCAAATGGTTTCTGACAAAGCTTGGTCACAAAGGTGCGTAATGACTGTATTCTAGCAAGCATTAGCTAGGCCCTGATAAATTATATTATGCTCGGAATAATTTTAGCATAATAGGTCTCTGAAGAATAATTGGGAAATTGGTAAAGATCATTACATTAAGTTTTGCATAAAGTTTTGCATAACGACGTGAAAAAAGCATAATTTATCAGGGCCTGCAGTAATTGTTACACAAGCACCTGTGCCAATTTTTCTTTTCTTTTCTTACAATAGTATTCCCCCCCCCCCCCTCAGGGCTAAACAATCTGTTGGCTGCCTACACGGACAAGTCAGCCTGTGCTCAGTGCATCTTTGCATTCAGCCCTGGTCCGGGAGATGATGTCATCTTGTTCACTGGTAGAACACAGGTGACTAGATGTTACCGTATTGTTCGAATTTGTTGTATACAAATTCGAATTTGTTTGTCATGTTAGATTAGCAAATGATTAGTACAGGTACTAATCATTTGTTAATCTAACATGCCCTTGTATTGTACATTTACCTGCTAATTAGTTGCTAAATGCACAGCCATGATCATACTAATTCTACCACCACCACAGAGATCTATTGTAGAGCATCATACGAAATTTACGAAATTATTCTACCGCAATAGGTTCAACGTCACTATCCTGACCTGTATACCGATATATAATATTTAATTGAGCAGTTCATACGAAAATTTGCACCAGCGAAAAATAACCTGCTATATATACGGCACCACGGTGGCCATAATCATACTACAGTGTACACCACAGATATTTTGGTTGTTTTGATAATTTAGTTTGCTAGTTATTCTTTCAATATCTAATAGTTGATATAACATGTTTATTCTTTCTCACGTCCTCAGGGCGTCATCGTACCAGCGAGGGGGCCGTGTGATTTCGGATGGGACCCGATCTTCCAGCCAGACGGATTCGACAAGACTTATGCCGAGTTGGAGGCAGCCATCAAAAACACCATCTCCCATAGATACAAAGCAGTGACGGCACTAAAAGAACATTTTATGGAACCACTGGCTAAAAGATTGAAAACTGACGTGCCATAAAATCATTCATTTTGTATTTTGTATATACATCTAATTATTATACAAAAAATATTTTGATTTGCCAATAATTTCGTTCAAAAAGATGCTTCTATCTATTATTATGTCCTGTACCAGTTTAAGGCTTGCTTGCACAGCTCTTGCACTTGTGTATTGATGTGCTTCTCCAACTGTGGATGTGGTGTGATGTGACAGGAAATATATATGTATAAGGACATGAATGAGACATAAGTGGGGAAAGCAGGCCAGGTTCTATCCAGTGGGGCTGGGGGGAGCTTCCCCTCTAGTTCTGCTAATGGTTTCCCGTGGGGAAAGATCCCGGCCAGAACAACTCTTAATCAATTCGTATTCTCCCCCAAAACAATTAATCCTAGATAGAACCCTGGGAGAGAACGGGAGAGTTGAGTTTGACCTTCATAAAGTTGTCATAACTTTGTCATAATACCGTTGGATTCCTTGTTAAAAAGTGCTTCTATCTATAATTATGCTGTAGAGCTGGTAAGCTCCAAACCAGCTAAAAGTTAGCATTTTCCATGTAGAAGTCCCAGGCATACTTGTCCACCACATAAATGAAGCCATAATCGACCACATAACTTCCGGGTCAAACTCAACACAAATAGACTTTAGTGACATGCATGAGAAATAACTCACTCACCTCTCTTAGACACTTGTCAATGGTGAGGTCTTTGAAGCTCCCTGGTTGAATCTGACAGCCCAACGCCAACACCATCTTCTTAAATGCTCCGCGGAACTATAATACGGAGATACATTACTAGGGGGGGGGCGAGAAAATAGGTGTGGTTTACCTCATCAACCGTGACTTGGCCGTCACCGTTCAGGTCAAACTGATGTCGCAGTTCCTGCCATTTTTGGAAGTGGGTAGTTGCATAAGTTCCGTCGAGGGAAAAGTCCAAAATGTCGAGTTTTCCATCACTGTTTCGATCGATCAACTTGAGGGGAGAGGATGAATAGGTCACATGTACACACACACACACACACACGTGCTATAGAGCGCCTTACCTTGAATAGATCAGTAATCATCGCGAGGCTGTCCTCTGACAAGTGTACTCCATCCACAAACGCGTCCTCCTCATCACCGTGAAAGCGCTGCATACGTAAGGCAACGCGTCAAGTCTTGCTCTCTATATATATAGTTGGCTAAAGGCTTACCTTTATAGTGCTGTCTCTTCTTGTCAGTGCGTCCGGATGAGGGCGTTTAGCTGCCATTGTTGTTGGTGAGCCAGACAATCTTTTAGACTTTGACTCTGCACATGTCTAGAAGGGGGTGGGGCTCGTATGCGCATGCGCAGTTTAGTTTCAGCTCTACCCATATCCCAATGCTAACACGTTTGGCAGCAATAAAAACATTTCACAACGAAGAAAAACAATGAAAAAAGTAAAAGGGTAAAAAATGTTCTCTGTTGCTATCAAAAAAGTAATTGAGTTGGTTTTATAATAATTATTACGTGTAAAGCTTTATAGAATGCTCATCTTATACAAATACGTGGTGTTTAGTGGCTGTGCTCATGAGTACACATGTGACTCTGCTTCATCTTCAACTGATTCTTCTGACAGATAGCGTGCATCATAGCTGTATGTGTGTGTGTGGAGTGTGAGGTGTGTGTGTGTGTGTGTGTGTGTGTGTGTGTGACGTGTGTGCATAGAGTCTTAAGTAGAGCTAAGTTTATATCTTACCCATGAGCTAGAGCTCCAAACTTTCGTTCTGTACAAAAAGAACACAATTTTTACAAGTAACTCATGACTGTAACAGCCGGTATATCATGCGATTTTAATCATAATTTTATTCATGGAACACTAGAGCTACAATAGTATTAAATGTGTGCAAGTAAACAAAAAATTTGTAGACACAACATTGCACTGCGGCATGCTTACCTCTTTTCTCAGGACGGTAGCTTTTATACAATGTCTCTTTACAACACAGGCAGAATATCAACAAGAGAACGAGCACTAGGCAACAGGATACAACTATGAGCATGTCTCTTCTTGTCAGTGCGTCCGGATGAGGGCGTTTAGTAGCTGCCATTATTGTTGGTGAGCCAGACAATCTTTGTCTAAAAGGGGTGGGGCTCGTATGCGCATGCGCAGACCCTGGTGGAACGTATCCTTAATCGCCCGACCAATCTGGACACCTACAGGGATTTGAGGTGTTCTTGCAACTGTAATGTCAAGAGCGGGAGTACCTGTCACGTGAACCTTGGTAACAAGATTGAATTTTGGCTCATTCCAAACCAATTTTTCTCCAATAGAGCCTATTCATTTTTGTTAAACTGGGAAAACATCGACTTACATCAGAAAGCTAAGATCCTTTGGTAAATATAAAGGCTTTGCACCACAGCAGGTTGTCAGCTGAAGCTATCCTTGAGATTCTAATCGTTTTGTGAGCTACTACTTGCCCCAGCCTGCCCGTAAGCTGTTGAAAGTGTATCACTAGTCTTAGTAAAATCTCTCTTAGGCTAGCTCCAGCTGGATACACAGTTTGTGTGACAGACTAATAGTAGTAGCTCACGATTGGGCTCAAGGATAGCTTTAGCTGTGGTGCAAAGGCTTGCAGATAATTATATGCAGAGCAAAGCCTCCTGTATAGGTCGATTTTTTCCCAAAATAAACAGGCCTAAAGGCTTTATTGGAGAAAAATTGGTTTGAAATGAACCATAATTACGTAACTGTTCTTCTTCTTCTTCTTTGTAGCCTCCAAATAATGAAGAGTAGCCCATTGGGCAGACGAAAAAGAATATTGAAAATGGGTATTATTATAACACGCAGTAAGAGGGTGGAGCTTTAAACCAATGTGCTTGTGAGAAGGAGATCAGCGCGGGTTTGCCTTAGATCTTTGATGAAGAGCAAGAGCCACTCTTGCGCATGGGCAGCTTTCAGCCAGACAAGGCCTTGCAGGAGATTGTAGAGGGTGTCATGTAGTGCCCTTGGGTCGTGGGGGAGGTGAACACTGATGCAGGATGGGGCATCCTGCAGGAGAGCAAGTCTGCGCATTGAGAGAGCAGGGCAACTTACTAAAAAGTGTGAAGGTGATTCTTCTTCAGTGTTGCATAGTTTGCACGATCCATCACCGGGAGAGATATTTCCTCTGTTGCGATATCTAAACCTGGACGCATCCAGCTCGAGCCCGTCACAGCCCACTAGGAGCCTGATTCTGAAATTTGAGGGGCCATGCATAGAACGATCCAGCTGACAGCATGACCATAGCATCGAAGGGCGACCTAGAAGGGCCGGGAGGGATGAGATAGGGAGATTTGTGCATGTGTCCGTCATCTTGACGTATTGTGTGACTAATGCAGATTTCTTTGCAGCAGTCTTAAAAGACCCTTTGTTTTTCCCGTTTGAGATCATAGACGAGAGTGAAGGGTAGCAACGAGATAAGACTAGTGTGGACCATGTTTTTAAGAGACCTGATGGAGAGTCGGCGAGAAGTCTTTCTACCATAATCTTTTTCGGGAGATCTTCTGAAGACATGCATCCGATAGAGTTAATAAAACAGAGCTGTCTGCAGTCCACCAATGCCGAGATCTCCAACGAGCCAATAAGGCTGGTGAGGGCGAGTGACGGACATCTTGTAGGCAGGCCTTGAATTGTGCGAAGTAGTTTCCTGTGAGTTCTCTCCAACATGTTGAGATCGCTCTTTGTTAGGGACCAGAGTTCTGATCCATAGAGCATAATTGGAAGGCAGAGTGAGGAATAAAGCTTGTGAGAGGTGATTGGGTGGAGGCAGCCGAACCTCGCGCCCACAGAATTCAGGGCAAAGAAGGCACTCCTACCCGCAGAGCAGCGTCCCGAGATTCTGAGGGAGCCAGAAGAAGACACTAAGCGAAGGACACCAAGGTGTTTGTAACTATCTACCTCCTGGATAATTTCCGAACAAACAGAGAAGGAACGGGACTGGCGTCCAGAGGTACGTGATCTTGTTGATTCACCAAATACCATGACTGCCGACTTGGAGGAGTTAATTTCATAGCGCCATGTACTCGTATAATGAGAGACGATATTAAGAAGCTTCTGTAACCCTTCTGGTGAGTCCGCAATGAGAGCAAGATCGTCTGCATACATTGGGGAGGGACAGTGGACCGAGCCAACCATTGCACCTAGGCCACAGTCATGTAGTTGGGCAAGCAGATCATCAACAAAAACTGAGTAGAGAAGCGGAGACAGGATAGCACCCTGACGAACTCCTTGGGAGATAGGGAAGATTCTTGAGCGAGACCCTTTGAGAAGAAAGCAGGACGACAGACGAGAGTACCAGTGGACCAGAATGTGCCAAATTCTAGGGTGTATACCCTTTTCTTGAAGTTTCACAAAAAGGCCTTTATGCCATACCGTGTCAAAGGCCTTCTTCACATCAAGAAATGCGACAAAGGCTTTCTTGCCACACTCCCTGAGAGATTGAACCGTTTCTTGAAATATGAAGGACGTGTGAATTGAGCTGTAACCAGGTCTGAAACCTCCCTGAAGAGGGCTGAGAGATACTCCTTGGTGCAGTATCTTCTCTAAAAGAAGTTTCTCAAAAAGTTTCCCAACATTAGATAGGAGAGAGATTCCTCTATAATTTGAGGGGTTCTTGAGATCCTTGTCAGCACCTTTTGGAATAGCGATGACTAGACCAAGGGTAAGCAGATCAGGGATGTAGCAGGAAGCAAGCATAGCGTTAAAGATTCTGCACAACTGAAGCTGAACTGCCGGACCAGAGAAGCACAAGTGTTCTGTTTCAATGCCATCAGGACCAGGTGCTTTCTCACGTTTGAGAGTATCTATAGCGTTGGCAATGTCAGATTGGGTGAGTAAGATATCTCCACCCTGGGTGGAATCAAGGAGGTCACGAAACCTATTGTTTACACTTTGCAGGTTGTCGGAGTCAAATAGTGGGCTATGACAGGGGGTACCAAGTGTTTCAAAGTAATTGGCCCAGCCTTCTAAGAGGGTGTCACCAGAATACGAAACATCATTATATACAATGGTGCCAGGGGAAGTTGAGGTGGAGGGAGCGTAGAATCTTTTGATTTCTCTGAAAAGCTTCTTAGAATCTTTATTGGCCAGGTCTAAGTTTAGTAAATATTGCTCTTTGAGCGAGTGACGATGCTGGCGGAGCAATTTCCTGAAGTGGCATTTCTTTGACTTATAGATTTCTTTGAGGGGATTTGCCGGGGCCATTGGTTTACCAGCAGATTTCCAGTGACGAAATGCTGATTTCGACTCAGAGTGGGCAGATTTGAGGTACATAGACCAACCTGGAATAATGTGTTTTTTGTATTTCTTCAGGGGGAGGCCCTTTAATGCCGTGTTATTCATTAAGCGAATCAGGTTAGAGATCGAAGAGTCAATGTGAGAGGAGCAGCCCGGAGCAAGAGGGAATGACCAACTATTGACTGCTGTCTCAAGGGGTGAAGTGTATCTCTCCTCTATTTCAGAACTAGAGAGCTTCGACCAATTCACACGGGGAGTTGAGGAGGAAGTGGTCATGAGAGAGGGAGCTGCAGCAAGGGTGATTTGGATGGTAGCCGAGATTGGAAGGTGGTCAGAGGTATTCAAGGGGCACTCATCCAAAACTTTAGCGGAGGTGAAAGCATCTAAGAAGCGGGAGTGGCATAGGATATGGTCAATGGTTGACTCGCTGTTATGAGCCTCGCTGATATATGTGTGGGAGTGAGTAGAGGAGCCGAGGTACAAGTGGACAGAGGTGAAATTCCAGCGAGAGAGGTATTGACGAAGGATCCTGCCCTGTTCATTCGGATCCCCAAAGATGCCAGGGTCCGCATTGATGTCACCGAGAATTATTACCTCATTGTCGTAGCCGAGTAAATTAATCAGAGAGTCAATGTAGTCAAGGCATTCCCTGAAGGTATCCGTGCAGCCCGATCTTGAGGGGAGATAGACACCTAGGAAGCAGATAGGGAGAGGGAGTGTTCTTAATTGCAGCCCCACTACACGGTGTGAGAGGGATGTGTCTAGTTTTTTGACGAGGTTCTGGAGTGATTTCTTGAAGAGGATAGCCACACCGCCCTGTCCTCTTAGAAAGTTAGGACGACACCAGACTGGGTCTTCCCGAGAGGGGGAGGTTGAAGAGAAGCACAGGAAGTTGTCTGAAAAGGATGAGAGCAGATGTAAATCGTAATCATGAAGCCAGTGTTCTGATATTGCGAGAAGATCATGTGACATTAATAGAGTGCGTAGATAATCAGAATTTGATTTGAAGCCTCTGATATTAAGGCAGCATACATTTAGAATTGAGGTTACTTGATTACATGGAGTGGTGTGCATGTTGTGACTAGGGTTTAGTCCACCCCCTCCAGCTCTGAGTTGGGGGGAGTGGACTGCTCTCTGCCCTCTAAAAAAAGATTATCCTGGGGGGTGGCATGAGTAGACAAAGGATTGTCTTCCGAAGGCACGAGAGGGTTAGAGATAGAATTCTGGGAGGGAGGACCATCTGGTTCATTGGGGACATCTCCCCCTAAGAGGGGTGGATTCCCTGAAGGCGGCCCTAGATCAGAGAGCCTGGAGAGAAGCCGCCAGTGTGAGGGGCATGACAGTGAGTCCCATTTCTCATCGATTACCGAAAGACACTCAGGAGGCGCTAGTATGGTGAGCCACCATTTCTTTTTCCCTGCACTATTCAATTTGATGCTCTTTTTTATAGAGACCGACATATCAGTGTCTGCCGGGAGGAGAGAGAGGACTGCGTCTTTGACAAAGTCAGTCGGGCAAGAGAATTTAGTCCCCCATACAATCCTGAATGATGAAGGACCTCTTAACTGAGAAGAAGCTCTTCCATTTACTTGCTGCCCAGCGCCACCATTGGGAGGCTTTGTGGAGCGAGGCAAGTGATTTTTGGGGACAACGATTTTTTTTAAGGCAGAGAGTTCCTGTACAAGCCTGTTATTAGATTCCTCCAGCGATATGACATGAAGCTTGATTGCCTTGAGCTCTAACCCGTGAGAGGTTTCCATATTGGAAATCTTGTTCGAGAGATCAGCTATTGCTGACATGAGCGACGAAATGTGAGCATTGCTGATAGGGGAGGTGTCAGTAGAGCTGATAGGGGAGGTATCAGTAGAGCATATGTGGCAGCGGAAACAAACGGAGGTGGCATCTGCTTCCGAGAGACCGACACATTGTGAGTGGGACCATTTGAGACAGGCCTCGCATTCCACCATAAGACTCCCCTCCTCCACAGTAGAACCACAGCTGCAATTTACCATCTGCTGAGTTTCAAGAGAGGGAGGGACTGAGGGTCTCCCAGTCGAAATCATAGGTTTCTTTTTGGAACTTGCACCGGCAGAGGATTTGGTCTGTTTAGACTTACAGGCCACACCTTGGGGTTGAGAGTTGGATGATGCGTTTCGGTTTGATTTCCTCGTTTTAGTCTCCATTATGGCGATTGCTGATTACCAATAACGAAAACGCAGGCGTCTGACAATACTTCAAAAATTTAACCCACTGGTCTACAAAGCAAAGCCTTAGTAATGGCCAACTCCAACCAAATCCCAATACCGCACGTATAAGACACACGATTAAAACACACAATAATCTCAAACACGACAAACAAACAGGATAGACACACAACAGGCACGACCGCGATGAAATTATACAACAATTAGAACCAAATACCAATACTACGGATACCATACAACATATAGTTACTGATCACAGGAGTATATCATAGAGTATATCTTTAATAGTGTAGAGCCAAATTCCAGGTTCTTATTAGCAGGTCCCTGAACAGACCCTCATACACAGAATCTAGAATCTAGAATCAAAGAGAATAGAATAGCAGAGAGATATACTAGGGAAGTGAAGTCTAGCAGAGACCCCAGATTTGGGTCAGCCAGCTGGCCAACCTGCAGCCTCACGGAGAAGACAGTACAGCACAACAGGCACAGGCAGAGTCACCACCGAGTCAGTCACCGCAGAGTCACCACAGAGTCACCACAGAGTCACAGAGTCACAGCAAGCAGCAACACAACACCAGATCAGGTACTTCCGCTCTCGACATTATAGTTGCAAGAACTCCTCAAATCCCTGTATCTTGAAAAGGACAGTATCTAGCTATTACCAGCACCGTTGAGTAACGATTATTACCAAACTGATTAATTTTTCATTTTTAATGTTAACGACCGTTACCAAATAAATAAGTGAACGCAAGAAAAGTGGTCAGGTTTTGGCCTGACCAACCTGACCGGTTCCGCCGGCCCTGGATCTACGGTACATGGTTTTGATGATATAATTTGCACACACCAATTATTTATACATAATTACATGTACTTTCTAGCCTCGAGACCAGCCGTTCGTTATCTGAAAGAACGCCTGGTCAAGTTCCAATGTAGCACTTGTCCTATGGTCCAGGAATTTCTTGGACCGTACCGGTAATTGCCCGCAAAGGTCCGCCCAAGGTGTATTACCCATGAATATCATTATGATGCTATAAAACGCTGACCAGGCGTTCTTTCAGATAACGAACGGCTGGTCTCGAGGCTAGGTACTTTCATTGTTTATTTTATTCCACACTCTACAGAGAAGATGTCTGACTATCTCACAATAGCAGATCTAGGAGATCTATACATAGCTACATTTGATGCTCGAACCAAGTGGAGAAACTTCTTGCTAGTTCTTAAAATACCCTCGGATACCATTGACAGCATTGGTACGAAATGGCGAGATAATCCTGATGAGTGCTATCGTGAGGGTTTGAAAGAATGGCTGAAAGGTGGTGAGAGAAGCTGGGAAGATGTTGTCAAAGCTTTGTCAAGTCCCATCGTGGGTGAAGCTCACATAGCCAGGACCATCGAGAAAGATCATCCTTGTGCAAGCAATCCTAAAAGAATAAAATTACAAAGTAAGTACCAATGGCACATTAATACATGATTATACATGTTAATACGTTATCTTTCAACCCTCATGCACACACTATTCTTTAGTTGACGAAAACCGCCAGAAGATCAACGATGATCTAACTGTTTTCTTAGACGAACGACTCGGTAGTGGTGCATTTGGAGCAGTCTTCAAAGGCAGCTTCAAGGGTAATCTTTGTGCTATCAAACTTCTACATCACATTGCTATGGAGATGCAGGCAAGTATTCCAGTCGGTAAAAACGAAGAAGCTAGCGATGCAATTGATCGTGAGAGTGATTTTCTCAAGTCGTTCCATCACCCAAACGTTGTTCAGTTTTTGGCGACTGCTAAGCACCCCAAATCAGGTGGTACAATCCTCGTTGTTGAGCTGATGGATTGCAATCTGAGATCCTATTTCTCTGGCCTTGATGAAGAGTCCCTCACTAGCGAATGTGAAATTAGCCTCATCAAAGACATGGCTTGTGGTCTGGCCTACATTCACAGCAAGCAGATTATCCACCGTGACCTCTGTGGCGATAACGTCTTGCTAAAGCTAACACAGCCAGTGCCTATCGCAAAAATTTCCGACTTTGGTATGTCACGGCTATACGATCCCTCCAAGTTTAGCCACACCCTCACGGCCGTTAGTCACCGTATGGGGTATCTACCTCTCGAGGCTATTCGATTGGACAAGGAGAATTACGATAATAGCGTCGATGTTTTTTCCCTTGGGGTGATTATGGTACAGATTGTTCGCAAGCTGAAGACGGTCAAATCTGTGGAAGATCGATCATTCTATGTTTCTCAGATCCCTCACACACACAGGTTGAGGAAGCTTATCGACAGTTGCTTGCAAGAAGACATGGGGAAGAGACCATCTGCCAGGGACATCTGTGAGTTAATTAAATACATGTGTTGTACATTTACTGCAAATAATTTGGGAGTCTACGACTCCGACATTTTGTTTGGAAAAAGTTCCTTATTGAAGATTTAACTTTTACTTTAGATGCTTCACTGACAAGCGACTCTGACACAGTGGAGGCAACAAAGAGCAAGTCAAAGGGCACTCAACCAGTCAAGAAGGTGCGTACATGTAGTGTGATAATGAGATTCCCACAGCAACAATATTGTACCTTAACATGCATGGATGCTGTCTCATGTGTTAAGCCGCTAAATACACATCCGTTTGAGTGTGCTTATAATTATGTAGTTATAGCAGAAATTGTTGCTTGTGTCTCGTTCTGTTAGAGAAAGTGATTTAGTGTGCATGCAATTATTATGCCTCGGTGCGCATGCGAAAGCGAGGTATATGGTAGTGTGTTTGTGTGTCTGTGTCTGTGTGTGTGTGTCTGTGTAGACTGCTACAGCTGCTCAAGGATGAATCAAGGTGCAAGTAAGAGTTTCTATAGGCTTCTAGTCATGTTTACTTGGATTTTAATTCGTGGATTTGCAAAATAATGCTTCGTTCTCGAGTTATGCCTAGTTTTGCTTACTTGGAATGCCATTGCAGCCTTTTCAGAAGAGCACGTAGCCAAACTGGTTTACCGAGTGTTGCTACTCTACTTAGTAGTTAGCTCTGCACTAGAACGCTATAGCTATTGGTAGCTGCAAGAGTGAGAAGAGAGCTGCAAGGCTCTGCTATTATGCACCTATCAATGTCAAGCCCCACCCCTGACATACGGGCAGTATAGGGGCATTAGTAGGGGGTTATACTGCTTTTAGCACTCACTTTCCCCCCAAGACAGGGGCTTTTGCATCAACATTTTTCTCAGCAATTTTGAGGGCAGGGCCAATGTTTGCGCATGCGCATCATAAAGTTGCCATGTGTTAGATTAGCTGACAAAAAATCTAAGTCCCCTGTTAATCCCCAGTGCCATATATACAAGGGATTGATAGGTGATTATGCACATGAGGAACCCCCACCCTATTGGGCATTCATTAATTGAAAATGTATAATCCCCACCCAATCCCCTATACTGCCCGTATGTCAGGGGTGGGGCTTGACATTGATAGGTGCATTATGCAGCCATTAATTTTAGACTTGAACTTTTGGCATCGATCGTTTTTAACAACAATCATGGTCGATCATTACCCACTCTCAGAGTTTTTGCATGCAGCAAAATTATGTGTATAAAAGCTATTAGTAGCTTTATGTTATGTAGCTTTGGCATCTCCACCGAGGCATCAGCACCTTTGGTGCTTTCATTGTTACTCGCTTGTTAGTAGACACTATCCTAATTACACTCATTCATTATTCAGGGTCCCCCTCCCAGAGAGTTGAGATCTCCACTCACTCTGAAATGGAGAAGAGGAAAAGACATGCCAATGAAGATGAGCACCTCGGTACAGAGTGTTGTTATCAGTTACATGGTGTATGTTGGTGGAGGTGATGCAGACAATGATCGTGACAGGTGTACAGTGATGAAGCTTGAGCAAGATAAATGGACCGAACTCCCAGAGTACACTGCCAAGTACTTCGCTATGATATCACTCGCTAATCGACTAGTGCTGGTGGGAGGATTTGATATAAGAAACAAAAACCGTACGAATCAGCTTGCAGTGTTTGAGTCAGGAGAATGGACTCACCCGTACCCACTAATGAAAATTGCTCGTTCTTCCTCAACAGCTGTCTCCTTCAACAACCACATAATTGTAGCTGGTGGGCGTGATGATAAAGGACGTACCTCCTCTGTAGAGGTGTTGGTCGTGGCATCAAGAAAATGGTACCTTGCTCAGTCACTACCTAACCCACAATCAGTATTGAAATCAACTCTCATAGGAAACACCCTCTACCTAATGGGAGGGCGGGATCACGCGCACTATGTCGACCTCAGTGAACTCATTGCAAAAGCCCTTTCCAACCTGGACACACCCACTCTCTGGCAGACCTTACAGGAAGTACCACTCGTGTGGTCAGCTCCTCTCAGTATTGGGAGGTCACTATTATCCGTTGGTGGAGAGGACGACGGAGGCAATCCAAGTTCATCGATCCACCTCTACCAGCCTGACACTAGGAGGTGGGTGAAAGTGGGATACCTGCCTACTGCACGATACCACTGCACATGCTCAGTACTTCCTAGTGGAGAGATCATTGTAGCCGGAGGACAGACAGATCCATCTATTTTTATAAACACAGTTGATTTCTTCTTTATAAGTGCTAATTAGTTATTGTCTCTTTATAATGTAACATGCAGTTGTGCATTGAGTATCATGTTCTCTACAAAAACAATTATATTTTAGTTACTAATTCTAAATTCTTGTCCACAAACATAAAGTGAAGTGAATGGTGAGACAGAAACAGGGTGTGTGCGTCTAAGTACAGAGGCTAACAAAAGAATCACAAAAAGAGGCAATGCGGTAGGACTACAATAGCCTAGCCTCCTTCGCAGCCTCTCCTATTTTTTTCTGTTCTTTGTCACGGTCAATAAGATAAAATACGGTAAGAATTGGAGGAACAAAGAAAGAAAGAACGCGCTAAGTCGCGTGACGGTGGCATGCGTGGGCTTTCAGTAGATGGGCGAAGCCTGACAGGCAACACAAAGCCACAGGATGCCTACGCATTGCAGACTTATTACTTTATGCAAGTCTGGAGATATTATCATAGACGATGGCTTTAATACCTAGCATAGTGAAGTCTGAAGACTAAAGGTCTATCTTTGAGCCTATCCTCATTGTCCACCCTGTACACCATAAAACTGACAGCAATTAAAAACAGTGAACAATAAAGAAAAACAATGAAAAAAGGGAGCCAGTTAAACTAGAGCACTAAAGTGCAAACCCTCGGCTGGTGACATGATTAAAAAGCAACCAGAAATATAATGCAGTGCATATAGTGATGTTGTTATCATGTATGACTTGCACAGCAACTCAGGAGCAATAAAACTAAACTCAAAACTAAAGTAACAATGTGCACATGGACTGGGATCACAGCAAAGAAGCCTGGAGTCTTAGACTAAGAGAAGTATGGCTCCTTCCAGGCTGGAGTACGTATAGGATCCAGAGTCAGTCAACAACCTTAGTCACACAATTCTACTTTTTCTTGACCGTATTCAATTGTTCCTGGTACGGGATCACTTCAGCTGAAAATACATAATCAAGCCTTGACTAGATATTTTTAGCTGAAGTGATCCCGTACCTTGACTCAAGGCCACGTGGCAAGTTTAAGCTTCTTAGCTTTTGCTCGCTTTTACTCGACAAAGAAGCTTTAACATCAAAATCTGCCACTATTTAAACCAAGATATTGTTGTGTGAAGACTACCTATGCTGCAAACGCAGTGCTATGGCATCCAGGTGAGTAGATATACTCGTTACAAACAAACAAACAAACAAACAAACTAGAGCACTAAAGTGCAAACCCTCGGCTGGTGACATGATTATAAAGAAACCAGAAGACTGATATAATGCAGTGCATATAGTGATGTTGTTATCATCATCATGCATGACTTGCACAGCAACTCAGGAGCAATAAAACTAAACCAGACTGGAGGCATGCTGAAACATTTAAGAACAGGTAGTAGTACTATAAATATATGCACTGTGGATTAGGATCACAGCAAAGAAGCATGGAGTCTCAGAGAAGTATGGCTCCAGGTCCTGCATGGATCCCAGTCAGCTAAAGCAAGCTTTCTGCTTTAGTGACCCTGTTCCAATATTGTTCCTGGTATATACAGCTTTCTACTTTAGTGACCCTGTTCCATTGTTTCTGGACCTGGTACAGGATCAGTTCAGTTATAAGTAACGCATGTGCAAGTTCTGTTCAAGCTACATTTTGCTCGCTTTTATTAGACAACAAAGCTTTAACACCGAAAGCTGCCACTATTAGAAGTACTGACTTGTTGTGTGGAGGCTACCCATGCTGTAAACGCAGTGCTAGAGCATCCAGGTAAGCAGACCCAGTCACAAGCTTCTTAGCTTTTGCTCGTTTTTATTTGACAACGAAGATTTAACATGAAATTCTGCCACTATTAAAATTAATAACTTGTTGTATGAAGGCTATCCATGCTGTAAACGCAGTGCTGTGGCATCCAGGTGAGTAGATTCACCTGTCACAAACAAACAAACAAACAAACAAACAAACTAGAGCACTAAAGTGCAAACCCTCGGCTGGTGACATGATAATAAAGAAACCAGAAGAGTGATAATGCAGTGCATGTAGCATGTATGACTAGCACAGCAACTCAAGAGCAATAAAACTAAACCAGACTGTAGGGATGCTGAAACATTGAGTATGTCACATGAGACATGCACTGTGGACTGGGATCACAGCAAAGAAGCCTGGAGTCTTAGACTAAGAGAAGTATGGCTCCTTCCAGGCTAGAGTATAGGATCCAGAGTCAGTCAACAACAACTAGTCACAATTCTACTTTCTTGGCCCTTATTCATGTTACGGGATCACTTCAGCTGCAAATACCTAGTCAGCAGAGGTAGTAATTCTAGCTTTCTACTTTAGTGACCCTGTTCCATTGTTTCTGGTACAGGATCACGTCAGCTGTAAGTAACCCATGTGGAAAAATCACAATGTAACATAGGGTATCTCGAATAAAGGCCGCGTGTAGTTAGCAGCTGCCAACGGGCAAGTTTAGCTTTTGCTCGCTTTTATTCGACAAAGAAACTTTAACATCAAAATCTGCCACTATTTAAATCAAGATATTGTTGTGTGAAGGCTATCTATGCTGCAAACGCAGCGCTATGGCATCCAGGTGAGTAGAAAACCCCATCACAAACAAACAAACAAACAAACAAACCAACAGACTACTATACCCGCTGGCCGCGGCACGGCCTCGGGTAACAAACCAAACGACTACTATAACCCGTGGCCGCCCACGCGCCTCGGGTTAAACGAGCATGTTGGCTTTAATTACCGGATTAGCAACTTCCGGATCCCGGAGCGAGTTTTGAGTATAAAAAGAGCTGCCCAGGACGCGACCTTTGACCCCGAAAATTTCATTCAAGCCTTAGTAACGAGCTGTTTTTTTCTCTTGCGCAAAAGCGCTCAGAACCCATTCATACACACCGTGAACACTAAAAAAAATACACAGAAGGGAAGGGAATACATTCCTGGTGGGTTTTCTTTTTTAACAGAATCAAAAAGACAAAAATAAAAATTTATGATTATGGCTGACAAATAAATAATGCTCAGGTAGGTCTGTAGGTACAGTAAAAGGCTATGTCTATTCAGCTCCAGGTTAGCTACAGTGAGCATTACTCCAGTGAACTCTTCCAAAGAGTTTTCCTTGCTTTCTTGCATATAAATAGACGGCATTGAGACTTGAGACTACGCCATTGTGCATTGTAGAAAGTTGACGAAATTGATTCTGAAAAGAATTTATATCAGCATTAATTAATGTCAGTATATCAAACAAATCTTTGCTATCATTTAGAGTTGTAGAGTGGGGTGCAAACAAGTGAGAGCTCTCCCGGGTAGGGGTTGGTATAGCCTCGATCCCAGGCCGTACTTCCCACTAGGGAAGTGGGCCTGGTATCGACTGCTTGCGCATGCGCTAATATCCCCCCGGTATCTGGGGGCTTTGGATAACATCGTTTATGCTCAGTAAAACTATGACATCACAACGAAAGGAAGTGGATTGAAGGAAGTAGATAGTAAGTTCGATTGAAGGTTTCTAGCCCATCGGATAGCATTCTCTGATAGCTACCCTTAGCCTGCTATGTTAACAAAAGACTCACAGCCTGCAACAGTGTGGATGACGATCGTCTGAAAGGAGTGACGGCTGATAAGAGCCAATATGGACAGGCCACGCCCATTTAACACTAACTTTGGTGAAAGTCTACTACTGATTCTATCAGAAGAAAATAGCAGTACAACAAACTTACACAGCTCTGTCTCTAGCTAGCTAGCTATATAGCTCTGTGTATGACTTTTAGGATATTTTCTCTGATGTATCAAGTATTATAGGAATATTTACGGGGAAAAAATCCAATAATTTGGCGCATGCGCAAGCAGTCGATAGCAGGCCTTCTTTCAAAGGCCGGTGAAGGAGGCTAGGGTTGGTAGTGCTGGCATAATTTTGAGCATAATTTTTGGGGAAGAATTATGCTGGTATCATGGGCACATTAGTGAGAATAATAGGTAAGTTTTGGAAATACAGGTCAGCCGAGTCAGTAGTATAAACATTTGTAGGCCTGATGAAAGTTGCGAGTACATGGGATGTGGTCTATGTTATGCTTTGGAGGAATAACGTGGGAATGAATAATAGAACTACCAACCCCTATAGCAGTGAGTCTTCCTCCAGAAAAGAGGCCAGAGAGGTAACGATATAATTATTGCTTGATACAGTAGTAAGACTTACATTTTCTATATACATAGGTTGATGCCAGGATGACTGTCAACAAGCGAGGGTAGTCCTTCAAAGCGACCTGAGAAAAGATGAACGTTATTAATAATGACTCTATGTATGAAGGTTATTATACAAATGTCATGGTGGCTATGAGCATGATGACCCACTAGTAATTGAACGGAAAAAACACACGTCCATTTTGTCACTAGTCACCCTTCACCACAGCCACAACACCTAGCTGTTGTTTGTGCGATATTTTAAACTTACAATACTAGTACATCAATTTCAGTTCTTCAGGAGGTACTTGGACGATACCCGAACCCACTAGGTGTTCCCTGTCCCAGACTTTCAGCACTTCACTTTGTTACTTTATCCATGTAAAATGAAATGTTAATGTTAAAAAGCACTCGCAGGTTGATAAAGTCACATTACTGTATACTATATACTACTTAATTTTATACTATAGACTAGACTACTTACCTTCTTCAACAACAACATCAGTTTGCCAAATCTTCATGTTTTTCCATGGCCAATGAACCTCTGGCAGCAAGAAAATTAAACGCTTAGCACTGTCAATTCTATCAACAAAGATCTGCTTGGTATCTTCAGTCTCGAACCAAAGCTCCTGTGGAACCCCAGTAGGCTTCTTCTGAGGTTGAGAACACTTCTTGAAAATAAACTTTGACAGCCATTTTTTGTTTTTAGTTTATGTCATGTCTACTATCTCGTGAGAGCGCGGAAGAAGGCGTATCAAAAGGAGACTGTAAGAATGTAAAGAATGTGCATTATACAGTCAAGGGCGTCTTTTTGCAAGACTCAAGCAAATTCATTTTTTCATTTTCGCCATTTTCCCGTTGCATCCGGTCGGAGCTGTCCTGGGCACGCCTTTTTATAGTCAGCATGCTCGTTTAACAAACAGACCAACGGACTACTATACCCGTGGCCGCCCACGCGCGCCTCGGGTAACAAACAGACAAACAGACAGACTACTATAACCCGTGGCCGCCCACGCGCCTCGGGTTAAAAATGTTCTCTCATTGGTATAAAAAAGTAAAATTTAAAAGTGTGTGTGTGTGTGTGTGTGTGTGTGTGTGTGTGTGTGTGTGTGTGTGTGCGCGCGCGCGCGTGTGTGTACAGAGTCTTGGATTGTGTATTTAGTAGAGCAAAATTTATATCTTACCAGTGAGCTCCAAACTTTCGTTCTGTACAAAAAAGAACACAATTCACAAGTGACTCATGACTGTACATACAGTTTCATACAATTTGCATACAGGAAAGCAGGCCAGGTTCTATCCAATGGGGCTGGGGGGGAGCTTCCCCTCTAGTTCTGCTAATGGTTTTCCGTGGGGAAAGATCCCGGAACAACCCTTAATCAATTCGTATTCTCCCCCAAAACAATTAATCCTAGATAGAACCCTGGGAGAGAACGGGAGAGTTGAGTTTGACCTTCATAAAGTTGTCATAACTTTGTCATATTACCGTTGGATTCCTTGTTAAAAAGCGCTTCTATCTATAATTATGCTGTAGAGCTGGTAAGCTCCAAACCAGCTAAAAGTTAGCATTTTCCATGTAGAAGTCCCAGGCATACTTGTCCACCACATAAATGAAGCCATAATCGACCACATAACTTCCGGGTCGAACTCAACACAAATAGACTTTAGTGACATGCATGAGAAATAATTCACTCACCTCTCTTAGACACTTGTCAATAGTGAGGTCTTTGAAGCTCCCTGGTTGAATCTGACAGCCCAACGCCAACACCATTTTCTTAAATGCTCCGCGGAACTATAATACGGAGATACATTAATAGGGGGGGGGGGCAAGAAAATGGGTGTGGTTTACCTCATCAACCGTGACTTGGCCGTCACCGTTCAGGTCAAACTGATGTCGCAGTTCCTGCCATTTTTGGAAGTGGGTGGTTGCGTAAGTTCCGTCGAGGGAAAAGTCCAAAATGTCGAGTTTTCCATCGCTGTTTCGATCGATCAACTTGAGGGGAGAGGATGAATAGGTCACATGTACACACACACACACACACACACACACACGTGCTATAGTGCGCCTTACCTTGAATAGATCAGTAATCATCGCGAGGCTGTCCTCTGACAAGTGTACTCCATCCACAAACGCGTCCTCCTCATCACCGTGAAAGCGCTGCATACGTAAGGCAACGCGTTAAGTCTTGCTCTATATATAAAGTTGGCTAAAGGCTTACTTTTATAGTGCTGTCTCTTCTTTTCAGTGCGTCCGGATGAGGGCGTTTAGCTGCCATTGTTGTTATCTTTTAGGCTTGACTCTGCACATGTCTAGAAGGGGGTGGGGCTCGTATGCGCATGCGCAATACTTTAGTTTCAGCTCTACCCATATCCCAATGCTAACACGTTTGGGAGCAATAAAAACAATTCACAATGAAGAAAAACAATTATAAAAGTAGAAGAGGGTAAAAAATGTTATCTGTTGCTATCAAAGAAGTAAAAAGGATGTTTTAAAAATAATGTGTTTGAGTTGGTTATACGTGTAAAGCTTTATAGAATGCTCATCTTATCAAATAGGTGGTGTTCAGTGGCTGTGCTCATGAGTACACATGTGGCTCTGCTTTATCTTCAACTGATTCTTCTGACAGATAGCGTGCATCATGGCTGTGTGTGTGTGTGTGTGGAGTGTGAGGTGTGTGTGTGTGTGGTGTGTGTGTGTGTGTGGAGTGTGAGGTGTGTGTGTGTGTGTGTGGAGTGTGAGGTGTGTGTGTGTGTGTGTATGTGGAGTGTGAGGTGTGTGTGTGTGTGTGTGTGTGTGTGTGTGTGTGTGTGTGTGTGTGTGACGTGTGTGCACAGAGTCTTAAGTAGAGCTAAGTTTATATCTTACCCGTGAGCTAGAGCTCCAAACTTTTGTTCTGTACAAAAAGAACACAATTCACAAGTAACTCATGACTGTACATACAGTTTCATACGATTTCATTCATAATGTTATTCATGGAACACTGGAGCTACAATAGTATTGAATGTGTACAAGTAAACAAAAGATTTGTAGACACAACATTGTATTGTATGCACTGAGGCATACTTACCTCTTTTCTCAGGACGATAGTTTTTATACAACGTCTCCTTACAACACAGGCAGAATACCAATAATAGAACGAGCACTAGGCAACAGGATACAACTATCAGTACTACAATCACAATGACAGCAATAATGCCTGGGGACAGTGTAGGCTCTTTGTACAGTACTGACCCCGGCCCTGGCGAAAGCACGGGCTCGTAGACTACAACAGGATCACTGCAATTGTGTCCAAGCAAATTCTTGGAGCATACAACCACTGTATATGTCTTGATTGGGTCAAAGTTTTGGAAGTTAAACTGCTTGCTTGTAGACGGAGGGTCCATATTGCACAAGTTAAAGTCGAAAGAAATCTCTTTCTCCAAATCATTGGAACGCTCAGTTATGATACCGAAGTGACAGACAAATGGATGAGTACCGTCCTCGTCTCCTGTCTCCCAGGTGATACGCAGTTGACTACCTATGCTCGGTACGCTTCCTATTATCATGATGTTAGGCTGATTAGGTGGACCTGCATGTGTGTGTGTGGATGAGAGTAAAATATGCATAGACCCCCATAATTATAGCAGCCAAAAAACAGTATGAAGCAATAAATTATAGCAGAGCGAGAGGGGAGGGGAATGTGCAGCGTAGAGGAGACCAAACAATGATGTAATGAATACAATAAGCATTAACATATAATTATATACATGTGATCGAAATAATAGACAGGGGAATTGTTAGCCGCCTACATGTATGAATAACAATGCCTGGAATGTATGCAAGGAGGAAGTGTTTACATAGTTGCTGTTGATAATGATCATGAATACCTTCCTGAATACCTTCCTGAAAACCATCCCCCAAAATATGCAATGTGCATGATGACTACTTTACCTTCCATATCGTAATATCGTGCTATTTTATAATTAAATATTAGGCTATAGCTACCATCATCATAATTATATCATCTGCATATACAATTTCACTGTTTCATTGATTAGTTATCATAATCCAATACCTTCGTCATCTCTAATAACAACAGTGACTGTAGTTGGTTCGATCACGTTCAACTGCCTGTAGCTCTCTGCATCAGCTGGGTCCGATAGTTCCGCCAGAATATTGTCAATCAAGTCCACCTGCAACATCTTGTTTCCCTCTGCAAGTGCATTGTCCATGGTGTAGATGGTAATGCAACCAGGTCCCTCCTCCAGGTTGATAATAGAAGAGCCTCCTCCATTCATAAAATAATTGAAGTGTGTCCCACCTAACGAACAATTAATTTGAATTTTAAAGTTACTATATAAGCTGTATTATGTATCCATTTTCTAACAGTAATATACGCATGCGCATACTCATTGCTGATCCATCCACAACTCTCAGCTCCAGGGCAGTCTGCCTCAGTACGTTTATTTGATCAAGTTCAATAACTTCAGCACATATCACCAGTTTTTTCCCTTCTGTTACAGTTACCACGTCATTTGGTGTATCAAGACCACCTCTCAAAACTGCAATAAGGAGTTGAAGTATACATTCTTTGAACTATACAGTACTATAGCCTTACCATCATTATCATGAATAGCGACGTTGAACCTATTATTAGCTATCGGCAATTCACTGCCGATATCGAGACCAGAAACTCTGGATAAAAAGATTATACTAAGATATTCAGTTCTTTCAACCAACGCATCATCGACAATCTCCATGGGAATATCTACACTACTTGTTCCAGCTGGAATTATCACTTGACTGATAATAAAATCATCATCTATAATATTATAAAGAACCAGTATAGTTATATAACAGAGAGATAAGACTATTACTTTGTGATGATCCTGACAGAAGTGGATTGCTGCTAACAGGTGGGTCGTTGCTGATCTCAAATTTAACAGTGATGTCCAGTTCCGTCTGGAATCTCTTCTCAATGTGGAATACGATGGATGACCCTTCATTGACCTCAATCAGTTCAGCACTATTCGTTATTACCAAAGGATAGCCTATTTCAGTCAAAACTACAGAAAAATGGTATAAATATACATCTTGTACAATATAATTTTTAGCTTTACCTGCGAGAGATTCGTGGGCAGAAATTCTGCCAATAGTACAGTCTCTCCCCACGTTCACGTTATAGCCATTATTGTTCGTTAGCCTCATCACAAATACTAAATACTCGTCCCTCTCAAGGCTGCCATCTTGAACTATATCGAATGAACATAAGATTTTCGTCCCGGGCTCTGCGGATGGAACTCCAGAGCAGGTGGTGAAATTGCTGACAAGCTCCGTTTCTGTAAGTAAATAAATAACGTATAATCTTCACATTCGTAGCTATAGTAGAACTATAGACCTTCTCCTTCATCAGCTATTTCAACAGAGAAATTAGGAGGATTGTTGCAAGTGATTCCTCGAGAAACGAATTGCTGGCGTGTATATGCATTAACTTGCAATGCTACATTATTATCATTAATGCTCGGTCCCACTAGGGACACAGTGAGAGCCAGTGAGTCTGCCTCCTCGTGTCGTTCATAGTCACTCTCCGAGAATTGCACATTAACGACGGCACCTGCACATGCGAACAAGAGATAGTGTGGTCAGCTAGATACCGGTAGCTCTCTAGCTCTAAACCGCATTGCTTACTTACCTCCTTGAAGACGTGCAACTGTAGCGTATCCAAGCAACGCAACTGCAATGCAGATAAGCCTCATAGCCATTTCAAGAGCTGGTTTATGTGATAGAGACTACTTGTCGTTGTTATTTATTTACTTATAAATTTTATGCATAGCTTCCAGATCACATTCATTGCTGTGCATGCGCGCTTTCCCAGGCCGATTTTGTTCTAATAGAACATGACCTTTAGGAACCCCACTAGCCTCGATCCCAGGCCGAGTTTTCGCTTTTATAACGGTTAGGCAAACAACAGTTGTTCGCCTACCGTTATAAAAGCGAAAACTCGGCCTGGGATCGAGGCTAGAACCCCACTCTGTTCTGCCGTGCATGCACAAATTCACTGACCATGCATACAACAAAACACTACAGTACAGTATAAATGGAAGTGACACAGAGAAGAGCATAAAAATGATCACAAGTTTCAGCCAGTGTTCAGACAATGTTAAGTTTAAAGTCCTTGCTGCTGGTAATGAGTTCCCACTCAGTTGAGGCAGTGCTATTGTCTCCACCATCACTAGACGGGGTTACTTTGTAACTGCATGGGGACAAAAAAAACAAGATAATATATCGAACTATATAGACACATTTGATTACCATATAGTGGGTATATTTGGACTTTCGTGGAATGACCCTAGGAAAATTTTTGCGGAATATAACAGTCTTTTTGCAGCATTCGTGGGTATAAATGTTCGCGGTACATGCTTAATCAGAGAGAACTGCAAACATTTATACCCTCGAAATATACCCGCTATAGACAAACAATTGGTATAGCTATATGTAGCGACTATAATGGTTACGACGTACATTTCTTTACTACTTGTGTCCTTATTCATCTTGTTCTCTGCAAGATAAGAATAACAAATAGTTATTAAAAATAATAGCAAACAAAGCAAAAAAGTTAAAGAGAAATTCGAATTAGATATAATACTAAAGAGACAGATCACTCACCTTGCTCGCTTGGGTAGTAGCTGTTGATCTTCTTAGCTCTATAACAGAAGCAGAGTCCTAACAGACACGCTAGTACAGCCACCATCACCACCAACACTACTCCACTCACAACATACACCCACACAGGCAGACCACGCCCACTCCCTCCGAGTAGTATCCCTCCAGTTCGAGGACCCTCAACAAAAGCACTGCCATTTATCATTACGGGCTCTACACAAGTACGTCCTATAGTGTTTTCAGCACATACAATCACCGAGTACGCCATGCCACGTTTAATGCCTTGTACGATAATCTCCGTATCCGTGGTGACGTATCGATGTCGGACATCGTCATCATGGATATTTGTCTGTCGCCTTATAACTTGCGTAGTTTGACCTTCAACCTCGACCACGTATTGCTCGACTGGCTGTAAGGGGGTGGACGTGGCGGTCCATATAACGAGCATATCCTTGCCTTGGTTGATCAGTTGGGCCTTAACATCGGAGGGGGTATTAGGGATACCTGCAGGGGTCAAGGGTCAAGGGGTGGGGTACGAGAAAGGTCAAAGGGTTAAGGGTCAAACAGGCGGAGAGAGTGAGGGATACTAACTATACTTAATTTTCTAGAACTAGAGTTCTGACAGTCCAAATTGAACGATTTTATAACCTTCGAAGAAGCCTGCTCAGATGGTATGCTCAAATCCCAAATTTAAAACAGGCCATAATTCCATAATTATTTTCAGGAAATTATTTAACACGTCATCTGAAAGACCTCTCTCTAAGCGATAAAATTAACATTATTGGACCAACGAAACGAAAGTTATGGCCATTCAAAAATTCTCTATTTTAATGCTAGTCTATAGGTCCCCTTCATTTTGAAAGTACGTACATACTGTACTGATATGGTCCCACGTACCATCATTGTCCATCACAACGAGCTGCACCTCCTCGGGTGATAATACGATGGAAGTGTTTGCGACCAGGTCATATACCGTGGGGTCAAGGACGAGCTGAAAGGTCAGAGTCCATGAAGGGGTGATGACATCATCCTCAGAAGCCCACAACGTCAGACAGTGAAGACGGTAGGAGTCATACAGGTAAAAGTGTGTATCACCAAACACACTGACATGAGGAGCACCTGCATGAAGCAAAATTAATAATCAAATCATTAAATCAGCTACAAAATAATTCATGGTTATTTTAGATCCCACTGTTCATTGGCTAACTTGAGCTAGCAATATAACATAATTGGTATCTGAAAAGCAATCTATACATGCAGTTACTGGGAACTACAAATCATAGCTCATAGTTCCCTGCTAAATACACTCAAGTGGGATCTATAATACATAATAATAGTTTATAATTAAATCAGTGCAGTATACACTATACAACAGAAGCCCTGCACTTACTGGACACCACTCTTGGAGCTTCTTCCACAATTTTTAGATCAATGAAGCTGGCCAGTTCTGATGGTTCTAACAGTCTGACACAAACCTGTATACGCTCTCCTTCCAATAGAGTAGTAGCGTTGTTTGCTGTCTCCATGGCAATATGAGCAACTGCAATAAAATTATAGCAATGAAATCCATTCCAAATGTAATTATGGTGGTGTTGTTGACAAAGGGACCAAAGGTTCTATATATATATAGTAGTAAGCTTAAGCAGAGCTATAGCAGAACAACTACTACCATATAGCGGGTTGTTTTTGTACATTTCGTATTGTACAGCATCATACGAAAATTAAAACTACGAAAATTATTCGACCGCAATACGTTAAACGTAACTATCCTGAATTGTATGAACATTTTAAATCACCAACGATAATAATATACATTTTACATGTGTAGTCACTGATCATGAAGAGTATAGTAGGGGATGCCCCCTGGTCCTAACTTAACTCCACTTAATAACTTTATTTTTTAGGATTACTGAATATCTAGATCATCACTTACTGTCGTTGTCTTGAATAGTTAGAGATAGGGTGTTCGGGTAACCAAGGCGATAGAGTTGCGAATAGTTGGCGGGGCGTGAAAGGGAAATCTGCAGCCTCTCATCACCCTCGTAGATGAGGTCATCAGATATTTGAAATGGAACCGAGACGCGACTGGCAGACGGTGGAATGACGATTGTAGTGGAAAATAGAATGATATCATCTCCTGTATGTAATAATGAATAGTGAACAAAAAGTATCTTATAGCAGGGCATAAATGTTTGGTAAATTTCGCACATAATATTTTCGAGAAAAGCAGTTTTTTTTAGCAGGCTTGTATGTTGAACATGCATCTTAGTTGAAATTCCCGAAAAATTATCCCTCGAACATCTACCGGCTTATACGGTAATGAGGCACGCTTACGATTTGCTCCATCAAATGTTGTCATTTGCAGGTCGACCATCAGCGGTGGTTGAGCCGCCCCCTCTAACTCTATAAATACGGTGCTGTTGACCACACCCACTCCCTCGGACATCCTCAGAGAAGCCATATTGAAGCTCACCACCGTACGTTCGGCTGCAAAAGGATAGAATCACCGTAACAGCTAGGTGCTACATCCACCCACCCAGTCTGTCTAACCACACACAATACACAATACTTGGAGAAGTACGGATTATAGTGGGGGCTTCTTGGGTTGAATGGATGACATTTGTTACGGTGGGGGGCTTCAGGGTGGTTGAATGATAACATTTTCTAACAGCCATTAGAAGCCAAACACAGTGTGGGCTAGAGATAAGGCCATTGTAAATTAACTAATTATGCAGTATAGCTAATGTAATTACTCCCCTGTCCCACCACGCACCATGTGTCGATCTATAGTCCCCTACCACACCCCATGTGCCACACACAATGTGCTTCTAGTCCCCTACCACACCCCATGTGCCAACACACGGTGTGCTTCTAGTCCCCCACCATACCCCATATGTCTTAGTCCCCCGCCACACACATCGCTATAGTCCCCTACTACACACATCGTGTCTATATAGTCTCCCACACCCCATGTGTCTTCTAGTCCCCTACTACACCCCATGCTGTGCTTCTAGTCCCCTACCACACCCCATAACGTACCATCAGTGCTGTCCCTCCTAATCAATACAGTCATCGTATCCCTCAGCAACTGAACGTTGGAACCATCATCATCGCCTCCTTCCACTACTCGAAGGAGAATTGCAAACATCTCTTCAGTTTCTGAAATAGAATCGTCAAAAATCTCTACTTCAACTTTCACATCTCCTTGATGCCCTGGGCGAATTGTGATCCTTTGTATTGTTGCATTGAAGTCTGCATCTGTACAAACAAGTAGAATTATTAATGTAAAGTTACAAGGAGGGTATAACACTAGTACAAAGATACGCCGTATAAGTAGAATAATTTGCTGGTGAAAACCTTTGCAAATGAGCCAAATCAGCAGAAAATTTGACCCTTTTACAATCGAACTATTGCGTTCTGGCAAGGATCGTGTGTATTTACTAGTAGTAGTTTAGGTTTTTTTCAAAGTGATAAATGCTTGGAAAGTTCGCAAAACATTCTAGTAATACGATATATATATAATTATATGGAGTGCATGTGTAGGCTTACAGTACAACGTAACATGACCACAATAATAATGTATATGTAATTAATTATTTAATTTACCGGAAGTGGCAGATTCTTGGTCAAACAGTACTTCCTTTCCCAGCTGACGGAATCTTTCGATATCTATGGGGACAATCTCCATGGTAACAGACTCGCTAGCCATCTCCTGAGTGGCGACAATGATCTCCACTATTTTGTCTGTTTCCTTTACACTGACATCGTCCTCAGCAAACCCCAAACTGAATGTGGCTATACAGGGGATATAAAACATCATTATACCCAACAGTCTGAGTGGGCTATGCAGGGGGTGTAAAACAAGTAGGCAACAACATATATAAGTGGGCTGTATACATGCAGGGGGTGTAAAACTAGGTATAAGCATGCAGCAATGAGTGTGTGCAAAAGGGGTATAAACTGGTATAGGTAACAACAAGCTTCAGTGTAGCTGTTCAGAGGGTATACAGGTTAATAACAATATAATGTTGACCTATTAGGTTATCGACTTTTGTAAACATACACACTCAATGACATTTCCAAGTCGAAGCCACGCATGCACACACACACGAACATGCATGCACACACATGCACACATGCAGGCACATATTTAAAATGCCGCGATGATCGGACCCACCTGTGCTGCTGTGAAGAAGTACTGACAGCCATAGAACAGAGAGACACCATTGCAAGGAGGCACAGCTTCTAGTCGCCATTGCTTTTACCTATAGTGTGGCAAAACAGCTCAAACCTTGCAAGCCCAACCACTGCACGAGTACGGGCTCCTTTTTATTCAATTATAGGTCATTTTTATGGGATGTGGTGAGTAAGACTCTAACCAGAACAGACCCCAGGGCTACTACTGCTCTCACTGTGTACAGGAAGGTAATCACATTAGAATGCCCAGTACATTAATTGTCTGGCTAGCCTCCAATAGTACGATGTCTGCACATGGATACAACAGATACAACAGATAACAGTCACCAAAAGGTAGTAAATGACTACATAAAACAAATTGCAAGACAACATGAACATGTCACACATGCACGGGAGTACAGAGGCAGCCAAATTGTAGTATTTATAATAAATGGCAATTTTACGAAACTACAGCAATTGGACTATTATTTTATGTACCGCTCAGCGATTCATGAATCAATTCCCGACCATAGCTACTATTCAGTGCACTTACTTTGTCTGTATATCTTTTTAATAATTGAGTGTTTCTATAAATGAATAATGATCAGCATACTAAATAATGCCATGCAGGTATGTACAAGAGCATTTACTAACATTCATGATACAGTACAACAAGATGCAGTAACAATCTATAACATAAGACAACACTCTGTTGACTGTCACCATCATAGCTCAATGCAACACCACAAACAATTAATATATTGCATGCATAATTAACAATATAAAACAGTAGAGTTCTAAAGTTATCTTGACTCACTTTGTGAGGATATTGGTGAGTTGTTGTTCCACTTGTATATAGCTAGGATGAACTTTCAGAGTCTCTCCAGTTTTTAATAATAGGTCTGCTCTGCTCTGGTTTGTGGCTTCAGGGGGAAGTGGTGCTTATATAGCTCACCAATGCGTGTGGGTGGTGGCTGGCTCATGCGCATGCGCACAACTGTGACAGTTAGCATACAAAACTTTCTACAATGTACATGTACACAATAAACACAAATTCTAAGCTCCATACACTATGAGTTAAAAACGTGTGTTCTCTGCAAGTCTCTAAATCTACAACAATTTCTCATCTTGTGCTTGAATTTAAAAAAATAACCCATGTGCTACTGCCTAATGAAAGACAGTATAGGGAACTACTGCCAGCGTATATGAGAAGTGGAGCACTCTTCTTTTACCCCCCTGCATGGTCTTCACTACCACAAGATGGCCTTGGCCCAGCAGCTGCAGCCTTCTACAAACGCCTGCATGCCAGCATGCTCTCGGACAAATGGAAGCAACCATACAGCACCACCATTGGCTGTCTAAGATGTAGAATATCATTCTTGTTCTCACTACTCAGATCTTCTATCATGTGTCTGAGAGGCGCCAGATAGTCATCCTTCAACGGCCATCTAACTGCTTCCGTGGATCTCACCATTGCGGACTCCAACATCTCAGTCTGAACTCCGAATAATTATACATGTAGCTTCCATTACCTTGCCTTATCCATCTCAGCCTCTGTCACTCACAATATTCAATACATGTACATGTTGATAAAAATAAAAAAAATAAAAAAACGACCACTGTAGCCGGGGCTGTAGACAAGCATGCAGGAGGTAATTAAAGGCAGCAGGAGGGCTGTTGTCTAATCATAATGAAAGACTACAGGAGGGCTGTTGTCTAATGAAAGACTACAGGAGGGCTGTTACCTAATGAAAGGCAGCATGAAAGTGAGCTGGCATGTAATGGCCGGTTTCCCGGCCACCCATTACAGCTCCGGAGCCCCGGTTTATAACCCACACGCTACATGGGTGAACTGCAACAACCCTATATAGTTTCTGTGTACCTTTGCCCTATATTATTGGCATAAACTTCTTTATAAAAAAAAAAAACTACCACTGTAGCCGGGGCTGTTGTCTATCACAGTGAAAGACTACAGGAGGGCTGTGATCTAATGAAAGACTACAGGAAGGGCTGCTGTTGACTGTCACAATGAAAGACTACAGGAGGGCTGTGATCTAATGAAAGACTACAGTAGAGATGTCAGACCGGAAGTAGTGCGTGGGCGTATTTTCGTACAGTAATTCAATGGTAAAAAACGGGACCAGAAAGTGAGTGAACAAGAAGGGCTTTCCGCAAGCCCTGGAAGAGTCTAGCAAACAACAGCTGTTCCCAAGGGTAAAAAATAGCGTAGAATTTGATTTTTATAACAGTTTTTTATGATTTTAGCATTTGATGCTTGTTTTGTGTGTGATTTTTTCTCAAAGGTGATCATCATTTTGGCAACCAAACATGAAAATGAACAAAAACACAAGTGAGCATGTCTTTCATCTCTAACTCTCTCCAGATTATGCAAAAAGTTGCTACAATAAGCTTTTATTTTTTGCGGAATCACATATTGCATGGATAGATGGGTGGAGCTGAGAATAGAAATGCAGTAAAATCAAGCCAAGTGTACCAATAGCTGTATTTATTTCTTAGAAGTTCCTAGAAGTTACTGAAAGTAATTATTGAAGCAATCTGAAAGCCTCTGTTGAAAAGAAACAAGAAAGATTGGAGAGAATTCCAGGGACAACAATGTAATCTACCAAAACTATTAAATTGCAAGAACTGATTCAATTTGCACACAAAAAAGACAAGAGTAATCTACTGTATTAATTAGAAGCTGTCAACAGAGTTGTATCATAGATTTATAGTTCTATGGCCTTAAATCTACATCACACTAAAAACGAATTATTTAGACCAAATGAAATTGACAGAAAAGTTGCTTATAAACATCAAGAAACAGATACAAGCGTAAGGTGGACATTGATGAGAGTTCTGAAACATGATACAATATACTGAAAAGATAGCATGGTTACTTTAAATCCAAAAGAACTCTCTGAAGCAGGAGACATCATACTATTATAGGGACATCATAAAGATATACATTACAGAAACATTATAAACTTAATAATAGATATCAAATGGTTACAATGTTAACTCCCGAGTCCTGAGTGTCCATTTCATACTTTTTTAAAAGAGAATGGACCAAGCGGTTCAGCAGATATGCTAACTTTAAGATCATTTCCGGTATTAACAACAAATTTCATAAGTCCCGCCCAAGTACATTAAAATGCGGTAAATTTTGTACGAATTTTTCCCTGACTAGTGTTCTTCAAAACGCTGTATCTCTGCATTCGCTTGACCAAAACCCAGTGCAGTAAAGTTTTTCTGGTTTGCCTAGAGTGTTCAAAAGAGATAGTAATACATAGGAGTTAGAAATAGCAAAAATGAAAATCGGTCTGACATCGCTAACTACAGGAAGGGCTGTGATCTAATGAAAGACTACAGGAGACCTGTTGACTATCACAATGAAAGACTACAGGAAAGTGAGTGACCAGTTTCCCGGCCACCCACCTACAGCCCCATGCGTCAATCGTTCGTCAGATTCTGACGAATGGATATTCTCGTTCACTTTCGTGACATTTATATTCGTGTACTATCGTGTACTAGAAGTCAGTTCCCGTTTTATCATTATTGGAATCGATTGGAATGGCTCTTAGCTGAAGCTTCTCTCTTCTCTGAAGCTTATTCTGAAGACTGAACAACAAGGGAAGAGGTATAAAGCTTTGTCAAGCTTGTTAAGGTCAGATATTTTTGTGTGGGCCCTATGGCTGGCTATGCTATCAAGTCTTGTTCATGTTTGGCAAGAATGTAGGTAGACTATAGTTTCATCATTAATATGATGGATCAAGTGAAGAGTGTGAGCTAGAGAACTTGGTGCTGCCATCATCAGCTCGTCGACAATGACACTATAACCGAGAAATTTAATATGTATAGATCTACACGTATTTAAAATGTCTACTTCTCTGTACAGGAGCAATGGCTAATATCCAGCTATCCCAACAGTGCTCCTCTTGGCTATACTAACGGACGAGACTGGACAGTTTGAGGTAAGGGTTTAACCGTCTTTGGTTTCTTTTAATATTGTCCTATACTCACAGACACAGGACTGGAGTATGACCTGCTCATTTGAGCGTTGCTTGTGTAGCTCAGAGACATCAAGAGAATCTACGTTTTCTCAAGCAATGAGTTACGAGTTGGGGCCTAGAATCAGAGAAGTCCAGCAGCCTGCTAAATCTTTTTGAAACGTAATTTGAAGGCATTCAATCATCCTGAAGTTGCCCTGGGTCACTGTAATTGTGCTGCAGCACAACTGGCAACTCCCCAGGCCTTTGTGAAGCAGCTCCCTATGTGCATCTTTTGTGTATTCACTCTGTGCATTTTCTGTGTACAAATTTCCATTATTGATTTATTAAATATTTTTGCCGACCACAAATATACAATGAAAATTTGACGCATGCGCAGACAACTAGTACCAGGCCCAGTTGTTCGCCTAACCGTTATAAAAGCGAAAACTCGGCCTGGGATCGAGGCTAAACCCACACGCTACATGGGTGAACTGCAACAAGTCAAAAACGTAGGAGGAAGGGAATCTTTTAGCCTCGATCCCACGCCGCACTGAAGATGAGGCCTTGTTCACGTTGTGAGGATGTTGGTGAGTTGTTGTTCCACTTGTATATAGCTAGGATGAACTTTCAGAGTCTCTCCAGTTTTTAATACTGAATAGCTTTGCTCTGCTCTGGTTGCTTTGTCAAGGAAAGAAGATCTGTTGGTACCACCATGGTGCTTATAATATAGCTTAGACGGGTGTCACTGCCCTCGAGAACGGGACCCAAGCTTATCTACTGTTTTGTTCTGCCGGTGGAATTGTTCTGCCGGTGGAATTCCACCGGCTCCAATCAGATTGCAGTATTTTGATCACATCCACTTAACTTTACCACGTGTGAATTTTGCACACGCTGGATTGACTGAGAGGCGTCAAAACTGTAGATTGGTTTGGAGGAGGGCGGCGACGCCCGTCTATGTATAACTCACCAGCATGTGGGTGTGGCTGGCTCTCGCACATGCGCACAACCGTGCATGGCACAAGATAACACAGTTTGCATAAAATTAATACAAAACCTATAATTATTGATCTTTCTACATGTACAATATAAACATAGGTATATACAAATTCTATAAAGCTCTACATACACTATGAGTTAAAAACGTGTGTTCTCTGCAAGTCTCTAAATCTACAACAGTTTCTCATCTTGTGCTTGCGCAGCTTGAACTTGAAATCAGGGGTAAGAACGTCATCTACTAGGTAGTCGAGGTAGTGCCCCTGGAGGAGTCCCTTGCCCTGGTAACCTTGGTTCATAGCCACCCAACACAACTTCTCATCCGGAGACTCTCTCTCCATAAAGTGCCAGACAGGCTTCCTCATCACCGCCACCGGCTCCAGCGTTGGGAGGAGCAACAATCGTCGTGCCTCGTCGATCTCGATGTGAGGCCTGAAAAATTGACCTGCGGGGATAAGGGGGCGGGGCAGTGTTAGCTCTAGATCATATATAGGAACATTTTGTAGTTAGCTTTTATGAATTGCTATGAAGTAATGAATACAGTACATACAATCATACATTAAAAGTGATTGCCAAGCCCAATACAACCATGCACCAAGGCTATAATAGCTAATATTTTCATGAAAACAGTCCCAAAAATAACGTACCACTAATTTAAACATATTATTTGATAGGTTCAAGAGCTATAACCTTTAGATTAGAAATTGGATAATCCTTATAGGACATCAAAGATAGCTACGTATACACAGGACCCTAGCCTCGATTCCAGGCCGCACTTTCTGAGGCCTTGTGAAAGAGGTTAACAGGACCCACCCACTCACCAATAATGCCGTGCGAGTTAGCCGGCTGCTTCCCCACTTTATTCCAGGTCATGTCCAAGTGCCCCTTCACAAAATCCACACAGAATGACAACCCGATATCAACCAACTCAACGTGCACACGGAAACGCTTCTCTTTCTTATCGCGAAGAGCCTCGGAAATCGTCAACTTCCCATTGGTGAATGTAAGTCGATCAATCTTCTTAACATGCAGAGATAGCTTCTCCCCAATGTATATCATCTTGTCTTCGGCTTCAAAACGAATTCTGGTTGCGTTCATTTTCGTACTAGACGTTACGACGATGCCCAGAGATCCAATCCAAGTCACCTCTTCTCGTTTTGGATCCGGAATGAAACGAGCGTTCATATGAATGAGTTTGTTGCTGATCAGGTTGAACGAGTAGCCGTGTTCACCTTGTATGGAGAAACAAAGCTGCTGGTGGTTGGGCAGGAGTATATTGAAGTGAGGGTCTCCGCCCATACCTCCGGTGGTTTGTGGCGGCTCGGTGACGGTCGTGACAGGTGGCTCTGGCGTAGGTGTGACCGTGGGGCGCGGAACTGAGGTAGTGGGATTTGGCATGGAAGTTGTTGATAGAACTGGAACTGAAGTTGACATCAGTGTGGGAGTGGATGTTGCCGTAGGGATCACAGTAGTCGGTATGGGTACTGCAATAATAATAGCACGTATGAAAACAAGTTTTTAATTAACTGATGGATTTTTGATATTATTATGACAAACCACCACCCAATTAATGGACCTATCCAAGTAAGAGCTAAATTAATGACATTCGGAGAGGGAGGTGCTCTATAAGTTACTTACCAACCACTTGGAGACTGAAGGATGCCTCTCCCGTCCCTGCAACGTTGGTACCCTCCACCCGATAGGTCCCACCGTCCAGCCGAGTTACCATGTCAATCCGGATAAAATCTGCCCCAAATGAAATGCCCATCATTCCGGGTATGACTTGGTTGTTGAAGAACCAGGTGACGTTGTCGTCGGTGAGTACTGGTAGGGAGTCCACTAATAGCGTGAGGTCAAACACTTCCCCTTCCAATACAGTGAACGTATTGTTGACCGTTATCACAGGCGGATCTACAAGATTGTCATGGAAACAAAGTTCAGCTTAATATGTGGGAATTTTACATACACAACTCTTTTATCTAAGCGTTACATAGAGCATTAAATGGCCATAACTTTAGTTTTCTGTTGGTCCAAAAACGTTAATTTTATGATTTTATGAAAGCTTAGAGAGATGCCATTCAGATGATGTGTCAAAATCAAAATTTAAAATCGTCCATCATAACTCTAGTTACAGAGCGCCTCTAGTACTCTCAAAAGGGACGTACGTAGCGTTGATTATTGTATTTATTCTCACAGTAGATGTCAAGTTGAAAAGTAGCGTTTCCAGTGCCTGCATCGTTGGTACTCTGCACGGTGTAGGTACCCCCAGCAGTCCGATTAATAGGCCCCCCAAAGTCAATGAAGTTGACCCCCACAGACCCCCCAGGGGGTGGGGTGAAGGGGACACCGTCACGGGTCCAAGTGAAAGATGTGGGATCTGGGTTAGCGTCCAGGGTCAGGTTGATACGAACAAGGTCCCCCTCAACCACGGCAATACGACTATCAACAGTGTACACGGGAGGATCTGTGGGAGGACGGGTTACTATAGTAACAGTATATATATATTCAAACAGCTGATACAATTGTCAAGTTTGCTACCAAGCAAGGACTAATAGAAAGTATAGTTAGCATGCATGGGTGACTCGGCAATAAAGAGAACATTATAAGGAAACACGTTTCAAAGATAACCATTCCCCAATCTCCGAAATATTCACAACTGATGGATTTTTGATCTTACGTATAACTTCAAGTTGAAAAGTAGAGTTGACAGTGCCTGCATCGCTGGTACTCTGCACAGTGTAGGTACCCTCCGCACTCCGACTAATAGGCCCCCCAAAGTCAATGAAGTTGGGCCCCACTGACCCCCCAGGGGGCGGAGTGAAGGGGACACCGTTACGGGTCCAGAAGAAGGACGTGGGATTTGGGTTAGCGTCCAGATTGATAAGAATAGGGCTACCCTCAACCACGACAATACGACTATCGGCAGGATCTGTGGAGGACGGGTTACTAGTAGTAACAGTATATTCAAACAGCTAATACAATTCTCAATATAAAGTTTCCTAATAAAAAGTAGTTGACATGGGTGATTGCAATAAAAATGCATAAAAGTACATGTAAACACGTTTCAAAGATAGCCACTCCCCAATCACATGAGATTTTTGATAGCAGATATATAATTATTGTATTTATTCTCACATAAAATTTCAAGTTGAAAAGTAGCGTTTCCAGTGCCTGCATCGTTGGTACTCTGCACGGTGTAGCTACCCCCAGCAGTCCGATTAATAGGCCCCCCAAAGTCAATGAAGTTGACCCCCACAGACCCCCCCGGGGGCGGGGTGAAGGGGACACCGTCACGGGTCCATGTGAAAGACGTGGGATCTGGGTTGGCATCTAGGGTCAGGTTGATACGAACAAGGTCCCCCTCAACCACGGCAATACGACTGTCAACAGTGTACACGGGAGGATCTGTGGGAGGGCGGGTTACTAATAGCAACAATAATATAGTGATAGGCTGGTTGGTCACTTTCCAGAAATCAACATAATAATTATTATAGCTATAATTATTATAGCTACTGGTGATGTAGCTATGCAAATGGCAACCCTAGTAACAGTATACCAATACGTATTCAAACAGCTGATACAATTGATTCGCTTTGTGTTGTACGGAAGTATATTTGTTCTATACTCCACCCCCTGTACTAATTAGGATATAATGTACGCAGGACAGCAGTGTTCACTATTCATATAATTATTCGTCGCTACGTACAAGATTACTTACAGATAACGACCACTTGAAACGAAGCGGTTCCAGATCCTGCTCTGTTAGTAGCCACCACCATGTACGCTCCCCCATCACTCCTGTTCACGCTGCTCCAGTCTATAGAGTCGGACGTGAGTGTCACCTGACCTGACGAGGAGATGGGGACACCGTCACGTGACCAAGAGAACTCGCTGGGCCCGGGAAGAGGGCGTGCGTCCAGTGATAGCTGTATTTGTCCGGGCTGACCCTCGATGACAGTGTACACGGGGTCAGCGATGTAAGAGGGAACATCTGCAGGAGAGGGGGGGGGGGGTAAGTATGAACAATAGTATGGCAATACGTATGAAGCTTCTAGTCCATACATATAGATACAACAAGATGAATAAGGTTCACTCCAGTGCCTAGCTAAAATTATTAAGCATTGTTGTGCAGTTTTGGTAAAGTGATTGAGAGTCAATACCAAGTCCAGGGATTCCATTCTGACGGCCTAATAACTCGGTGGTGGGGGGGAGTGTTCTCAAAGGGGGCACTCCATGCATATTCATTATTAAAATATTAATACTGTAAATTAAACGAAGTAACTCACAGTAGACCTCTAGATCAAAGAAGGCACTTCCATTGCCGGCAAGGTTGCTACCGGTTATCATGTACCGCCCCCTGTCTGTACGTTGAAGGGGCGTGAACTCTATAAACTCCGCCCCAAATACAAGTCGTCCTGTTTCCGCAGACAAAGGCTGTCCATCGTATGTCCAGGAGAAGCTATCCAGAGGAAGAGGGTTCCCGTCTAGCGAGAGGTTGATACGCAGAGCATCCCCTTCGTTACCCTCGAAGAATGCACCCACAGTGAAGACGGGAGGGTCTGTGTGTGTGTGGGCGGGTGTGAGTGTGTGTGTGGGGGCGGAGATAAGGCTATTGACACAACGACAGCAGTATAATTATATATACAGTGTATGTACATTTATACGTACAGATGTTAATAGAAAAAATACATATTCTACTTCAGCTGTTTTTTGTGCTTACATAACTATCACAACTGTTAGCCACACCCACTTACAGTAGACGGAGAGGGTGGTGATCTCGCTCATACGTGTCCCACTTGTACACTGATACGTGTTCCCCTCCATGTTGCGATCCAGCGGCCCTAAACTGTACGTGCGGTTACCCGTGGCGTCATCGAATGCTACCGTTGTATCTGCGAGCCCATTGACTAATAGAGTGATTGGATCGTTCTCCGGTGGGCCGCATGTGAACGTGATGATGTCACCCTCAATACCGGCCAGGGATGGACTCGGTGTTAGCTCCAGCACAGTGGCTGTAATCAGAGGGAGATCATTGTTGTGTAACCATGGAAACGCTATGTAGTATTAATAATTCTGACGGCAATGCTATCCAAAATGTTGATATATAATTATAAGCAAAAAGATATCATTGTAACTATGACAAAATGCTGGCAATATCCAACGTACGTATGTAGCAAAAATGTTGTAAACTCATACACCGTATAGCTCCCAATTTTCGAGGGACTTAAATTTTGCCTGAAAGAAAATTTGTTGACCAATGACAAAGTTACCAAGGCAACACGTACGCTCTTACGTACGTTCATTTCCTCCGGGCTCTTGAATGATCACAGTAGCTTGACGGTTTGATTCCCTGACCACAAAATCTCCGGCTACATTGCCCACCTCCTGACTGAAAGCTAGTCTAACTACAAAACTTTCACTGCCTTCGACATCAGTATCGAGGGTGGTGGGTATAGTGAACGAGCTGGTGGCCCCGCCCACGGCAATAAAGTAGAACCCGTCAGCCACGGCCGAGCTGTCGTAGTCCACAGAGGCTGTGCGAGTGTGTGTGTGTGTGTGTGTGTGTGTGTGTGTGTGTGTGAGAAATGGCAAATTCCCCGATCAACAACACAAATATCGTAAGTGCATGCAGACTCACAAGTGGCAGTATCCGCGACTACTTCAATATCAATGACCGCAAAGTCATCTGCCGTTAAAAGGGTAGGGTCTGTGAGAAGGCCGAACGTTATGACAGCGTCCTCCCCCTCCATGACCGTGTACGTGGTTTGTAGAAAACCCACCTCGAGCGTCGTACCTGCAGGGGGTGTGGTAATGGGAGGGGCTAAGTACTGTACAATTAAAAATAAATACTTTGGGTTCTGAATAGTTCATAGGACATGAGTATAAGGGGGACAAATGACAAATTTGTAGCTCTGCTGAAATTTCGGATTTACATTTGAAAGGTACGTATTTTTCTAAGCTTTCAGTAAATTCTTGACATCGGATCAATGCAACTAAACTAAAGTATGGCAGTTAAAAGATGTTCAACTACGTACAACCCCCGCCCCCTCGTTATCAATAGTTCGAGAACAGTGAAAACAGCTCTTACATTAATGATGTAATTACTATAATATAATATTACACGTTGCTAAGGAATAGTTAGCACATGCAAAAGTCGTACGTTCGCACACGATAAATTGAGTGTTGTCATGGCTACTATCACTCACCATCATCATCTGCAATCACCACGGCAGCCTGGGGAGGTGTGCCAGGGGTGACCCGGGGTTGACCTGGGGGAATTGATATTATCAACGTAAACATTTCGTCTGCTTCTGGCTCCGTGTCCTCCAATATCTCTATGGCAATGGGTAGCATGGTGTCCGCGGGGAGGAAAGTGAAGCTCATCGTGACAATGTCGACAAAGTCAACATCTGTGTGGAGAATGAGTGGGCGTATTTCGATATTCTATAATTATAATTTAAATTATATGAGCGGAGTTTGCAGAATCTTCGCAACACGTGAATAGTTTGAGCACACACTGTGCGTTCCTTTTATGGACCACAGTGTATACACACGTTCCATAATCATAAGGAACGCTTTTTAATAATGCCAAGATTCTGCAAACTCCGGACCTCTGTACACAGCAAAAAAATATCTCTAAACCTAAAACATCTTTGACTTAATTTTTTAGACTCCATGTTTACCTGGCGTGGCGAATGACGCTCCTGCTGAAGTGATCTGTCTACTGATAATGACGGTTAAGTTTTGCTCAGACTCCAAATCTTTCACGATAAACACCAGGTTGCTAAGGAGACCAGCACCCTCACTCACATCATAAGATGGCGCACTGAACGAAATACTGACAGCTATGTGTGGGTGGGTGTGTGTGTGTGTGGATGGTGGTGTGGGTGGGTGTGTGAAAGGGAGTCATGTTGCATGCATGTACAGGGTAATTGTAATTGTAAATTCTTAGATTATATGCTTCATTGCTTAATTAGTTTAATTACCATCATCATCAGTGATCCTCATCAAGGCCACACCCTCTCGAACAAAAGTGGGCGTGCCATCAGCAGGGTCAATCTGGTCAACACGGAGCATAATGATGAAGCCTTCACTAGCTTCATTGATGAAGTCATCACTTGCTCCCACAGCAACGGTGACAGAATCACTACTCAGACTGGGAGGAAAGGTGATGGGAATAGACAGATCACTGAAATCTGTCCTGCCCCCCTGAACAACTGTGAGGGTGTGTGTGTAGGTGGGGAGGGAGTGGTAGTTGTGTGTGGGAAGGAGGTGGTGTGTGTGTGTGTGTGGATGGGGAGGGGGCGGTTGTGTGTGGGTATAGGGAGGGATCAGGGGTGGTGTGTGTGTGGAGGGGGCGGGGTGTGTTTATGGAGGGGGCGGTGTGTGTGTGTGGTGGGGAAGTGTACCGTATTCAACTAAATCACGCACATTGAGCCGGGGTGGGTGTCACAGTGTCGATGATGCCCTGTATCTCAGTCGGCACTATACCCTGGTACTGACTGTATGTCAACGGGACAATACTCAGCGATATGGGAAACTGATTCTGGTTGTTCTTGGTGACGGTTACCATGGCGTTCCTTCCCTCGACAACAGCATAATCCTCTTCAGAGAAACCAAGTACTACTTGACCTGCAGAAATGGGGAAAAGAATGGATGATTAATATTAGATACAATCGCATGCATGGTACCAATTTCAACCAACATTCCTGAATAGCTATGAAGTGCACGCAAACAGCTATGGACTATAACATATGGAATGTGTTTCTAAGTGAACATTAGCTGTAGTACCAGTTGTCTACGTCTCCGCTAGTCACTGCATGCATGAGCAGGTTGCGTGTACATGTATGGGTTCTTATATCAGGGAGCAACGATATCATGCAGCGATGGTGTCTATTGTGCTTTGCATTGCTGTGAAGCCAGACAAATCACCAAGAGCAAGAGTAGATAAGAGTAGCCATGATTATAGAACCCGAGAGGCACATACTATACTATATAGTGATGTCACCGCTGCATGAGAGGATTGTATGCATGTGCTCTATAAGGGAGCAACCATGCAGCGATGGTGGTGTCACTGTCACTAACCATACACAGAGGAGATACGACACGTGTGCCTCGATTTAGCAATTTGCCTCTGCAATAACGTTGAGCATGCATGTCTCCACATGAACCTAATACTGCTGAATATCGAATAGATGTGGGATACAGTGAAACCTCTCTTATCGTAACGGCCACCCCTGAGGGCCAACTGTGCGGATAATTATAAAGGCCAGGTCCAAAACAACCCCTCAACAAAGGCCACATGGTCCTCTGTATATTAAGCAGTCCCTGATAACCTTAGTCCATGACCACCTCTCAAAACATATTCTTTCCCAAAAGTATCCGTTATAGAGGCGTTCCAGTGTACATAGATTATTTTACAGTGATTTAATGTTACTAAAATTGCTATCGATCCACAACAGTATGAAACTCACTTGTAGTGTGCTTGACTAACAATCCGACCAGCAGTACAAAGACACACGAAGATAACTTCAAACCATTGCTGGCTTTCATCTTGTAGCCTAGGTTCCACTACCTATAATTTAGAGTGAGCTGTGATTATACACTGAGATATTAACTTGGATATCGATGTGCACTGACTTCTGAGTGAACTTTCTTTACCTCTCTTGCTTATACATACATGGCTTCTCACCTTGGATACAGTGGAATGTCATGGCTACTGGTACAGGTAGGTACTGAGATTAAGGCACCATTTCTCATAACTACACACACCTCATGATCTATTTAGTGGCACTCCCCCACCTTGGATACAGGCACCATAGTAACCCACACTCCATTCAAAACCCCAACTGATTATGGATTGCAGAACTAAGAAAGATCATATATTAATTATAATTATCAAATGTGAAAATGAACAGCAAATTAAAGGATTGTACACGTATAGATCTATGTCATGGTAACTAAAGAATTGTCTCTACAAAATGTCTCTACTAGATATAATATGTAATAAAAACTGTTGTCCTGAGTTACTATCTCTAGGCTGATCTCTTCTTCTTGGACTTCTTGAACTTGAAGTCCGCAGTGAGGACGTCATCTACTAGATAGTCGAGGTAGTGTCCCTGGAGGAGTCCCTTGCCCTGGTAACCTTGGTTCATGGCCACCCAACACAACTTCTCATCCGGAGACTCTCTCTCCATAAAGTGCCAGACAGGTTTCCTCATCACCGCCACCGGCTCCAACTTAGGGAGGAGCAATAATCGTCGTGCCTCGTCGATCTTCACACCTTGGCGGAAGAATTGACCTGCACAAGGCCGAAAGAAACAGCATAATTTTTAACAATATAGAGAAAAGGGAGAGAGTGATGGAGGAGTTTCACTATATAGTATAGACACTGTTTAGGAAGCTTCCACATGATTTAGAAGCCCTCAGGGCTAGTAGAACCCTCACTACGTTCGGGACACTACAACCAGCTCATTGGGCTTCTATATAAATCATAGAAACTTTCCAAACAGTGTCTACTATAATAATAATTATATATTTTTGCTAGTTTTACCTATCATTCCATGAGATTTTTCCATACTTGGTTCCACTTTATTCCACATCATATCCAAGTGCTTTCCACGCACAAACACAACCGTAAAACTGATTCCCATATCGGGAAACTCCACCCTAACCTCGGGCCGTTCCAAGTCTCCCTGTTCCACTCGCTCGGATATGGACAACTTGCCCTTACTAAACGTCAGCCGCTCCACACCGCTAGCATTCAACTTAATCTTATCCCCGACGCATACCATTTTTTCTTTAGAGCAGAAGCGCAGCGATGTCGAATTTCCACTTTTCTTTTTAGGCCCTTCCTTCACCACCACTCCTAATTCTCCGATCCACGTAATCTCCTCTCTCCGGCTATCGGCGATAAACAGAGCGTTCATTTGGAGTAGTTTATTGCTGATGAGATTAAAGGCAAAGTTGTGTTCTCCCTGGACAGAGTAACAGAGGAGCTGGCCCGTGGGCAGCAGGATACTGTAGTGAGGATCTCCACCCATACGAACTGAGGAGTCGGGTGTGGGTGTGGCCGCTGTGTGTGTGGGGGCGGGAGGACTGCAATCAACAATAGCCTCTAGACATATTTATAATTGCGTATAATTATACAAAAATGTTCACACAAGCAAATGAGTACTCACAAGGGGATGGTGATACCATGACAACTGTGGGTGGTGGGAGAGGAGGTTCTGTCGAGGAGGGGGAAGGGGATGGGCTTGGGGTGGAACTTGGGGAGGGGCTAGGCATAGGAGCTGTGGTGAGAGAGGAGTATATAGACTAAATACAATGCAAATATAATAGTGGGTAATTTTTGTTGGGTGCACATTTTCGTATAAACCACATTTCGTACGAAATTAGTTCTGCGTACAGCTCAGAATGGTGACGTAAAGCCTTCGATTTAATGCTCTAAATACAAATATTTTGACTATAAGAAAATAGCCCACTGTATAGTAATCGTATATATAAACACATACTTGGTATATCTCCATCATCGTTTATGATAATGACTTCAGTCACGTTTGGATCAAACACGAAGTTAGCGTTGACAATAATGTTTGGGTTCCCCATATCAGTGACCAGTCGTAGCTGCAGTGTTTCGTTCCCCTCAGGCATTACGTCTCCGATAACAGTTAACTGGGCACACCCCCTGAAGCCAGGGTCTACTATGAATATATCGTCTCCACTGAAACTTCCCGGCTCTAAATCAAGGTAATCCGAATTACCTGTGAGAAGGAGGAAATAAAGAAACAATTAAAGATTATTATACCACAATTACAAAATGTTTTTGCACTCGTAAAAGATAAATTGATATAATAATTATTACGCTATAATAATGATGTAATCATCCTCACTCACTGATAGCAGAGCCAATGTCCACGTTGTCAGCAAAAATAATTGCCTCCACATTCGATGCAATCTGTGCCGGCTCAAGTATCCGGGCACACACCTCCAGCACTTGGAACGGCAGTGCATCGCCCTCGACAATACTGTACGAGGTTTGCTCCCACCCGATTCTACCAACTGTGAAAAATCGTTAGTCGTATAAAAATTAATAATGAAGTACAATCCATTTATTAGCTTTAGTCATTAGCAGGGAATCGAGCTACGTATGTGCATGCAGTTACATGCATGGTATATGAAATACTATATGCGTTAATTAAAGTACATATAATGATAAAGATTTGTTTTTAAATCTTTAAAGTAATATCCAGAAGTTTAGCAATATACCGTCGTTATCTATAATGAAGATAGTGGCCCTGGTATTGTCACCGGCTTGCAGATTCACAGCGGGATTGGTAGCTATGGACAACAATAGAACAAAATTTTCCATCTGGTCCCCAAATAACTCTAATATAGCATCTTCAATAATTTCGAATGAGATGTTGAGTCGGGAGTCAGCGACCTCGAACACAAACTCTATGGGAACGGTGACTTCTTCCGGATCACTGAGCGCCGGGATTATGAAATCGATTGGACCGGAACTAATTGGACCTGTAATTATAGAACAAGCATGTGCATTAATTAGATACGTGCAACATGTCTATATAAGCAATTCTAGACGTAAAAACAGTAAATTATGTACGTAGCTTGTAAAGGACTTAAATTTTCAGTTAGGTATTAATTTCTATAATTTTATACCATGCACGACTATAATCAGACGTTTGCAACACGAACTATGGACCATCAATATAAATACTGTATTACTAGAATATTTTGTGGGTGAAAAACCTTTGCGAATGAGCCAAATCAGCAGAAAATTTGTCCCTTTGCGATCTAACTATTGCGTTCTGGCAAGGATCGTGTAGGATCGTGTGTATTTACTAGTAATAATTTAGGTTTTGCCGATTTTATTGTTGCGAATTGATCAACCATTGCAAAGTTCGCATAATAATGATGTTCGCAAAACATTCCAGTAATACGGTATATCACTCTATATACATTTATAGCCCACATGCACTTCCCCTAATTTGGGCCTATAGTATAGTGGGTGCGTACGTATACTGTGCACACACTGCATAAACGCAATAGTTAGATTGCAAAGGGTCAACTTTTCTGCTGATTTGGCTCATTCGCAAAGGTTTTTCACCAGCAAAATGTTCTAGTAATACGGTACTGTACACACACTGATGTACCTCTGATGGCACGACCCTGTGCTGGAACTGACGCCTCTACCAATACCCTGAGGGTTTGCTCCGAAGCTCGTCCGTCCTCCTTAATCACAAAGAGTAGATCATCAACCAAACCAGCATCTTCACGCACAGTGTAGGCAGACATCTCAAAAGCAACACGTATAACTGTAAAGAATGGGAAATGAAAGATTCAGAGGAAAGATTCCTGACATTCTTATCACCAGGAAATGTAGCTATAGGGAAATATACACTATGCATAAGATCATAAATGCACTAGATAGTACTAGGTAGTGCCTAGCAGAGGAGATGAGGGGGAAGCTGTACACAGACTACGATGTTGTACACACAAGAACACTAAGGTCGCGCAAAGCAAGCAAATGTGCATAATTATACAAGTATATTGAGCTGCTATTTAATTATAGTGCTGAGAATCAATAATAATAATAATTATAGCTACATTTTCCACAAATTTGCAATAAAACTTGAATACCTTCCAGCAAAATAATAGGATATTTTTAAATCATCATCTGCAGCGCCCTCCATTATCATATAATAGCTTGTGCATGTGCATGTTTGTGCATGACTTGCATGCATGTCATTGATGTGTGAGGATGCCAATCAACTCACTGTCATCGTCGTTGATGTTGATGAGTGTCACTCCGCTCCGTACGGGACTGGCTTGCTGTACGTCCATCGCGTTACTAGCGGCAGTGTCGATGGTGGCGTGAAGATAGAATCCTTCCGTTGCTTCGTTAATATCATCGTTCCTAAAGTAGATGGTGACTGCCTGTTCCATCTGGTCCACCGCAGTGGTGGCAGGGAACGTGACTTGGATGACATCGTTGCTGAAGTCTTGCTTTCCGTTCGCCTCAACTGTCAGTACGAGAAAAAAAAGCAAGTTTAGGATCGTCAAATTAAACATAATAGCTACATTCGCCAAACTTACCTGCTACATAATTATATATGCGGTTGGTCTAATTTACACCCTTCACAGCTATATAGGCTGGCTTCCAAGCAATATAACTCACATGCAGTGTACATGTAGTTCCCTAAACATACTAAAGTGTGAACTCACACTCGGCTGGATCAGGTCTGGCCCCCGCCCCAATCCCGGCAGGTATCGGCACTCCCATACTCTCCAGCTGGGCATACGTCAGTGGGGTGATATTGATGACGAGGTCACCGATGTTAGCCCCACTTTTGGTGACAGAGACGGTAATATTGTTAGGCTCAGGATTAGTGAAGTCCAGCTCTCCAAAACCGAACATGAGTTGACCTAATGGTGAGGGGGCATAATACATTAATCACAATTATACCAATATATTACAATGTAAAGCTAGGTTCTCTGTATAATTATTAATACTGCAAAAACTATGGTTGATTTCGGCAACACATCATACATGCACAAGATAATGAAGATACAGCTAAATTACTGCACTTGAAACTCTGCATGGAGACAGTGCCACACAAAATAATGATTACATAATACTGAATAGTTAGAGCCTCACCTCTTACAGAATGCAGCAAGGCCACTACAGCCAAAGCCCACAGCACACCACTCTGTAACAGTATAGTCATGGCTGTGCACTGACTATAACATGCACACTATAGCTATAGCCTTGAAATAATAAATGACTGATATTCCAGAGCAGCTTGCATGCAGCAATCTCCTACACTAGACTTCTATAGATGCATGTTTATAATGCGAGGAATGCAGTGCATGGTAGTGATGTATCCACCTAGCATAGGTGAGGTGTTGATTGACCTCTGTCACTACCAACTCTAGAAGCTGGAATGAGATTGTTAACCATCTCATTAGAATCAATTATAGAGGTGAATAGAGAGACAACCATGATAGCATTCACATTGACTATGTTTTGTGGCAGCCTAGTAAGCGATACTGAAAGCCCTTGTACGAGTTGCTAGACAACGAATGGACACAAAGTGTTCACGTAAAGGTCAAATGCATTGGGGGTTCTGTATTATATGATCATTCATACTAATTTTACACAAGAGTAGGAATACTTTGCATATAGGTATAGTGTTCAAGATTAACATTAAATAACTGGCTGAAAAAACTTATGTATAGTAATTACTGAACATGCAGTTAACAATGAAGTTAGCTACATAAGAACAGCTATTGGAAAATAGTTTTTCTAAAGTATTCTTGTAGATCTAAATTACAATTTCATATATATACTCTTCATTTGCGCTTGACGTCTTCTCTTTGGTTAGACCATACGCTGGGTTGTTGGAGATGGCAGGGTCTGTAGTGTAGGCGCCTGTGTTCTCTTCAGCTAGACCATATGCTGCATTTACAGATATCACAACAGGACCTGGGGAGCTGTTGTCTTCTACAGTGTCATAGATGACAGGGTCTGTAGTGTAGGCGCCTTTCTTCCTTGACTTCACGAGCAATAAAACGAGCAATATTACAACCAGAGTTATTACGATGATGATAGCGGGAATCCCAATAACCAGTCCAATAATAGACTCCATACTCAATAAATCTGCAGAATAATGTGATTGAAATGAATTTTAGTTAGAAATGACATACCGTCTAGCATTTTCATATCAGTTACGGTGGTAAACTGACTGACAGCCGGAGTACTCCCCAACAGATTTTCTGCTCTCAATTCAACGTTATATTGAGTGTTTTCCTCAAGTTCTGACAAATCCACTGTGAAGCTTCTCTCACTAGGCCCAGCAGTGCCATTCCTGACAACAGTTGAACCACCAGTAGCTGCTATAATGTATGAGAATTGAACAAGAGGGATGTTAACGTTGTCAGGGTCAGAGTAGGTCCACGAGACGATTAGGATGCTACCAGAGATGGTTGCCGTGACGTTAGTAGGTTGAGCAGGACCTCCTATAAGAAAAACACAACACACAGTTAATGCTTTAAAACTAGATTCTCTGCCAAATACTTCACATTTTTCCATACCACGCAAACAATCAAACACAACGTGTAATAAATAGCATAACATTAATTGTTTGTACTTTTACATTTGCTATCTTTATCGGTTTTATCATAAAATACTCACTGCCAACATAGACGGTGAATGATCTTGACACAGTGACATCTCCATTAGTGGCAGTACAGTCCACCATGGCTCCATTCCCTCCACTAGTGGCAGAGCTAAATGTTACCAATCCTGTGATATTGTTCGCAGAGATTTGTTCAGACACAGGTGAGTTGATTGTGAGGGTGGGTTGGGGATTTCCCATGGTAGCACAGTTCAGAGTTCCCCCCGCCCCCTCTAACAACACACAGGTGTAGGGGGAGGTGGTCCCAGTGCATGTTATACCAGTGCTCGGTTCAGCAGTGAACATAGGTGGGTCTGTGTGTGTGTGTGGGTGTGTGTGTGTGTGTGTGTGTGTGTGTGTGTGTGTGGGTGTGTGTGTGTGTGTGTGTGTGTGTGTGTGTGTGTGTGTGGGTGTGTGTGTGTGTGTGTGTGTGTGTGTGTGTGTGTGTGTGTGTGTGTGTGTGTGGTGTGTGTGTGTGTGTGTGTGTGTGTGTGTGTGTGTGTGTGTGTGTGTGTGTGTGTGTGTGTGTGTGTGTGTGTGTGTGTGTGTGTGTGTGTGTGTGTGTGGGTGTGTAGATTACATGAACAGAAGGAAGGATTCCATCCATAGTGTCTATGTTTTAGTTGAGAGGCTTATTTAAGTTGTTAATTATGTCCTAGAAGATTGGGTTTATTTGTACGATAACTCCACCTCTAGTTCTAGAGTATAGAGGCTTGCCGCCACTGGGTCGATGGCTGGAGCATCAGAGCCCGACGGCCTGTCTGATCAACAATGGGGTAACCACCACCGACCAGCCAGTCCGTCCCATGCATTGCATGGCGTGTGTTTGATTGAAGTGTATACAAAAGGTATTGGGGTGGGCAGGGATTGTCAGTTGCACACCCTCCCAATCAAACGGAAAGCTTCTAATAAAATTTATATACATGGTTGGAATCCAGCCTTCATTCATTATTTTGTCTATAATTACTCAGCATGGTTTGTTTATCTCCTTAATTCTAGGTTGCAAATGGGTATTCACATATGTATATGTCTGTCATAATATGTGTCACTAAAGGTAAATAAGTGTATGTGTGAAACACACATATAGAACGGAAAGAAATCAAACAGGAACAAAAAAGCAAACAGATTCCCGGCCTTGAGAGCCGAGAATGATGGGTTAAAGAGTCTTTAACGGTGCACCAACCCTCCCCATTCATCTGTTGCATTCAGAACAACTAGTATACTGAATAATTTTTGTAAGCTATTCACTTGGGGCCATGCTGATATTGTAAGCTATATTTATATTTGAGGTAATGCTGACATAAGGTATAGAACTTATCTTAGACTTGATATTGGCTGCTGTAATACTTCAACTTAGCTTGCATGGCTGTGTGCTTTGAAGCCTCCCTATAAGTACAGGCCTGTATTGTCTGAGCCAGGTTTTGTGGTGATAGTATCTGATAACGGGGATGGGTCTATGTGGTTCTTCTAGGTGGCAAGCACAAAACAAGCATTAACCTCAAATGTTGGTTCTTAGAATTAGCGTTAGGCATTAGTCAAAAAAAATAGATAGTAGTGTGTGTGTGTGTGTGTGTGTGTGTGGGTGTGTGTGTGTGTGTGTGTGTGTGTGTGTGTGTGTGTGTGTGTGTGTGTGTGTGTGCGTGTGTGTGTGTGTGTGTGTGTGTGTGTGTGTGTGTGTGTGTGTGTGTGTGTGGGGAGGAGGGTCATGCTTCAGTGATATAGCTCTATAGCCAGTAATTTGCTAAATGCAACTCACACAACACATTGATGATGATATTAAAGTTATCCGGAGTGCTAGTCCCAGCGCTGGTGGTGGAGCTGACAGCGTAGACACCACTTTGGACTCTATTGATGTTAGTGAACTCGAGGGTGTTGAAAGTGACAGTAACGCGATCCCCCAGAGGACCACCATTGAAGGTCACTGTTGTCTCCTGGTTAGTAGGTATGGGGTTGGCTGCAACACCCAGGGTCACTCTGTACCCACTGCCCTCCATAACATCGTGAGTGATGTCAACCACTGAATACTGTGGAGGGACTGCATGTGTGTAAGAAGGGAAGGGCATACTAACATGGAGACTTGTATAATAGACATTTATATACCCACAAGTACTGAGGAACGTGCACACATGCATGCACTGGTTGGTGCTTCTGTGAAACTTAAAGGAAACCGGGCGACGACCCAACTTGCCTTTTTAAGTAGATTAGATTCTTTCTTCAGATCTCGCTGAATTTTTTCGAATCAGAAGTGGTCGAAATATGCAAAGCATGGTGGTTGGTGCATGCATGTACTAGCCATGCATTTAGGCCTATAGTTCACCACTTTGTTATAAGCAAATTTGTGCGGGGTTGAATTGAGATTGAGGATAGAAATTAGCCACCACTTAGAAAATGCTGCATCGGCACATCACTGGATATGAAAGTCCCCCAACATTATATAGCTATATATATAAGGGCATGCAGTACAACAGATGTGCAGCTGCAGCTGCATAGCAACAAAAATTTTTTTTTTATTTGCAAAGAAGAAAAGAAGTTGAGTGTAGACATGGTTTGAGAGCTGTTTGACAAAACTGTGGAACTAGGTAAGTTTCCCTCAACATGCTGAACAATGCTGTACAATGTAATTGCACAGCTATTGTATTGTACCAGGTGTCATACAGTACACAGGGAGCATCTGTACAATGTAATTGCACAGCTATTGTATTGTGCCAGGTGTCATACAGTACACAGGGGGAGTATCCCCCCCTGGCTCCAACCCCCCCCCCCCCTAAAATTTGCATTCAGGTATTAGCAATGTTGTATGACTGAGTATCCATACCCTGTATAGCTACTAACCAGGGTATTGAAATAACATGCAGTTGACTTTTTTTTTAAGAATGCCTTATATTTCCCCTCTCTACTTTAAAATCCTGTATGACACCCTGTAATAACTCTACAATATAATAATTATGCAGAAAGGACAAGCAAGTAAAAGGTTGAATGGGGCTCAACAAAGTGGAGACCAATTGAAGCCTATATTGCCCAAGTTTCATAGCACAATAAGTGAGTTATTTACTTCTTCTAATGAAAGCACCGCGGCCTCGGTGGAGGTGCCAAAGCTACATAACATAAAACTACTAATAGCTAGCTTTTATACACACATTGATTGATGATAATTATTATTGCAATCACAGGGAAACTCGTAGTGATCGACCCATGATTGTTGTTAAAAACGATTGATGCCTAATTAAAGTTCAAGTCTAAAATTAATGGCTGCAAGTCAGCAGAACCTTGCAGCTCTCTTCTCACTCTTGCAGCTAGTGTTCTAGTGCAGAACTAACTACTAAGTAGAGTAGCAACACTCGGTGAACGAGTTTTGCTACAGACTCTTCTGAAAAGGCTGCAATGGCATTCCAAGTAAGCAAAACCAGGCATAACTCGAGAACGAAGCTTTATTTAGCAAATCCACAAATAGCAATTAAGCCAAGAAAACATGACTAGAAGCCTATAGAAACTCTTACCTGCACTTCCTTGAGCAGCTGAAATAGTCTACACACACACACACACACACAAACACACTACTGTATACCTCGCTTGCGCATGCGCACCGCGAGGCATAATTACAGCGCCACTCTAATTGAAGGGCCAAATTCACAAAATAAATTATCCAATTAACCACGCCATTCGCAAAAATACGCCTAATTCCCTCTCACGTCTAAACTTCTTTCAAAATGGTGGTCGTACTCTTTTGAAGGTACTATATAATTAATTATTGTTGTAAGAATTGATGTGAAAAACCATATTGCAGGATGATGTTGAAAGTGACACGTGTTGGAGAGAGCATTATACTGGACACCCTTGTATGACCAGACCACTGTAAAGTATCGACACAATTGGAGGTATGTATTATTATGCTGCTGTATTGCCACAATGTTTTAGGTATAGTAGCTTCACCCAAAAAAACAATTGCAACAGTATACCATACTTATCTGAATTAGTTATCTGTCTATATACGTATACAGCGGTCAATATCCCATTCCGTTTGCATAGTACGTAGTGTTTCCATTTTGATAAGTACTGTATTAAAAGCGTATTTTACTGTACCGTTGCTATATACCATTGCACTTTACAAATGCGGTGTGCTGTGTTTTTGAATACAAAGCGACAATCCTCTAGTAACATAATATCTAGCTAAATTTTGCTTAGCTATAAGCCTATAGGAAATCTACATAGATCTAACAAAGAAATATAACGCACCATTCACCGCACTATTTTAATCTTAGCATAATTACTATAGCTATCTTACATGTAGCTATAATACAAAGCTAGCAAGCTGCAACATTTCATGATAACTATAGCTGCATGGGCGACCAAAGTAATTTTAACAACAGAAAAAAGCTCTTATCTTGAGCGTCCTTTTTAGCGTTTAATTTGCGCTGTATCAGTGTATATTATGCACGTACTATGTAAACGTTTACCACTTTGTAAGTTCATAATTGATAAAAATTGCTGCTACGAAAATCCCAAATTTCCTTGTGCGCAAAACGATTTTTGATTGCCACACACCCTCCTAATTAATGCAAATCTATACTGCCACCTGGTGGTACATTGTCTGCCCGGCCTTGCAGCTGTAGCTGTTCCTCTTAAGCTAACAGTTCTATTGATATAATAATTTATAGGACAACGCAGTTTAATTAAAGTTTTATATCTTTTCGGATTAAGCTTTATATGCAGCTCTTTTCTGACAATTAAGGGAAGGCTTGTAGTGGATTATATTTGTTGTTTAGCCCTTATAACGAGTATTGTCAGTGGAAGACAACTTCTCAATCTACTTTCTGTACGAGATGAATTGATGGGCCCGAATATTGATGCTGCTCTATAATAGCACAACAAGAACTCATTTGCATTATCATAGTCTCGCAAACTTAATTGTGCGTAAAAACGACTATAATGTCTTACTAAGAGTTCATTAGGAAGAGTACGCAACTCCACTAACCGTAGTAAGCATTCTGTCTAACCTACGTCACAATCACATGCTGTTGTATAAACTGTAAAATCTTAGCGATGATGGATGAATACGTTAGTGAGGTTACCACTAATTTTATTCATTGCTTTTCCTTATCAGCATTGTTATTGTTTTGTTGTATCTTAAGTGGCTGTGGTTACATGCAATAGTGAGTTTGCCTCCTGTGTACAGTCTATTCGAGTAGCGTACCCTTCCTCTTGGTCTTATTTGTGTTATAGGACTCTTTCTGTAGCTACAATTCTTTGCTTTTGGTTCATGTACTTTTTCATGCACTCGGCATTTGTCATGGATCACAGCAAAGGCTTTTCTTATTTCGCCCTATAATAATTATAAGTTTCATTAGCATACTTTGTTCATGCATGCTATGACTGATGGTATGTACCTAATCTATACGCACTTTAATTATTCTTATACTTGGTTATGGCTTTATGTGACATATTTTTCTACTTCATGCATGCAGGTGATGCTGAGAAGTCAAAGGCAGTATCTTACAATTGCAGTGAACTGAGTGCAGACTTGCTATTATGTTTAAAAAACCTTTTTTTGTATATCCTCATCAATACTGTATTGATGTATTGTTGTTTTTATTGTTGTTGAATCTCATAAATAAAATAAAAAATTTTCTTTTTTTTCTTTTGAGAGTATACTAAGCAAGCAGGATCATAGATAATAGAGCACAGAAAGGGATTGGAAACGTAATGATATTCATAGCATTCTTGGTTCAGATGCGTGTCTCCATCACGTGACCAATTAATGGTGGGGATTTAATAGAGTTACATGACAGGTGGCAATGTTTTAATATTCCTATGGCAAGCAGCAAGCTAGTCTCCAGGCGCAGGCTAGGCAGAAACAGTCACTGGTAGTACTGCAGCAAGTGAGCTTGATTACCAATATCTGTGGAAAAAAATTGTGGCAGTGCTTGCTCAGGGCCAGGGAGACTTAAATCTCAAACTGTGATCGATGTTTCAAGGTGCAGCTCAGGAGTTGGCCAAGATTGAAATAAATGAGAAGAACACCATTACTACTTTGTTCGATGTATGACGGCACTAATAAATATCTAGACTGGATGTCAGCAAGAGATGGAACCTGTGAACAATAGCAATAACAAAATTGTTACCATTAAGTTTACCTTTTCTGATACGGAATCATTGTGATCATTGTGTATGTGTGCACTGTTGGGCTGGTTTTGAGCCTTCAAGACCCTAGTCGGTGCCTTTCAGCATTATTACATTTAATTTACCAAACGTAAACTGTCTATGTTCCATCAGTATTACCTACACATACATACGTACATGTACATGCAGGACATTTTATTGTTGTGATCTCTCAGAGTATTTATATGTTAATCTTTATTAACCATGCATTTCTACAACCACTTCTTAGCAAATGAGACTCCTTAACACTTGTTCTTAATCATTTGCAAGGTCAGGAAAACTCCACACAGCAACCAATGATTCTGCACTGATTTACTGTTACAACTGGTCCTTAAACATGTATTTGGACTAATCAACAGGACAGTGCAACACAGTGCTGTCAAATGAACCTACTCTTGTTTCTAAAAATGTACAGAAAACTTTAATAAAGTTCTAAAAACTCCACAAGTATATTGTAACACTTTGACTCTCTACTAACCTTTCTTCATAGAGGTTTTCCTGCAGAAAACAGATTTAACACTGGTATAGCACACATAAGATGATTGCGGGGGTGGCTACACAGTTTTGTGGTCTAAAGCAGATTCATAGCCATCCAATTATCAAAAGAGTAGAATAGTAAACAAACAATTAACACTTGTAACCGCGAGACACGCATATGACACAGCTGCAAGATGTCACTACGTGGGTTGTATACTGGGTCACGTGAACGTTTCCAATCCCTGTCTCTATTATCTATGGCAGGATGTGCTCCTGAAGCAAGTTAGCCCTTTTTTCATCTGTATCTGACTCCAAACTTTACATTCAACCTTAAAACTCATACTTAATTGTACAAGATAGCGGATGTGGTTGCATTTTTATGGTTTTGTTAGCTTGTACAAGCTAACAAAACCATAAAAATGCAACCACGTAATACATTCCATTGTGAAATGACTTCATGCTCAGATGGACACCAGAGGCACATCACTGAATCATGAAAGTTCCCTAATTATAAGTTTTACTGGACTTACACAGCACAGAGATACTTCCAGATGCTTGTTCAACACCGTACTGACAGATGACCATACGACCTTCGTCCCCTGGCACTAATGGACCATACGTGTACACCACACGGTCAGTTTGCAAGTCTTGAGTGTTCGTCATCAGCTGCTGAGAGTTGTCCGTGAGTATAATAATGGAGTTAGGCTCACTGTCTCCCACAATACACGTGATAGTGACTATCTCTCCAGCACGACCTACTACCAACACCGGCTCTATTACCGGCTGCTGACCTGCAAAGGAGGGGGGGGGGGGGAGCGGGGGGGGAGGGGGAGCGGAGTAAAGCACAAAATAAGAGCAAGCATTTTATTGAATAGCATGATTACATGTATACTGACAACATTGTAGTCATGGTTGGTGGTCATACAGGAAATGTCACATCGCCAATGCATTCATGCATGACTATAATAATCTCCCTGTAATTCTGGACAGGTGGTTTATCGCTAAAAGGGGGTTTGTATTCTAGATCGAACGTACCTCGAAATGAGATTGTTGCTAAAGTAACGCACTCATTGCACAATTTCAATAGCAATTGCACTAGCTACTTTATATACTCAGTACAAATAATATAGCCGGGCGCAATGCACAGTGTGTACCACAGTACAAGTATAGGGGCAATGCACAGTGTGTACCACAGTACAAGTATAGGGGCAATGCACAGTGTGTACCACAGTACAAATATAGGGGCAATGCACAGTGTGTACCACAGTACAAGTATAGGGGCAATGCACAGTGTGTACCACAGTACAAGTATAGGGGCAATGCACAGTGTGTACCACAGTACAAATATAGGGGCAATGCACAGTGTGTACCACAGTACAAGTATAGGGGCAATGCACAGTGTGTACCACAGTACAAATATAGGGGCAATGCACAGTGTGTACCACAGTACAAGTATAGGGGCAATGCACAGTGTGTACCACAGTACAAGTATAGGGGCAATGCACAGTGTGTACCACAGTACAAATATAGGGGCAATGCACAGTGTGTACCACAGTACAAGTATAGGGGCAATGCACAGTGTGTACCACAGTACAAGTATAGGGGCAATGCACAGTGTGTACCACAGTACAAATATAGGGGCAATGCACAGTGTGTACCACAGTACAAGTATAGGGGCAATGCACAGTGTGTACCACAGTACAAGTATAGGGGCAATGCACAGTGTGTACCTGCACAGTGGCATGCAATATTATACACACACTGTACCCACCATAACAAAGCACACAGGCTGTTAGTAGTACCAGCAGCTTCATCTCTTCAGTGACACACGATGACTGGGGGCAGTGATGATTATCTGTGGCACTGCGTAATTCAATGTTGTGCATACTATAAATTATACAAAAACTCTGACTCCTCAAGGCCTAAGCTTATCAGCACAGTTTTTATAGCATCGTACCACTGAAGATATGAACAACATAATCGCATGCTGCGGCATAGCAAGATGTAGGTCTACAATGTTGTATAGATCTAGATATAATTATGCAGTGTATGATGATAGTCCTACCTACAGAGTTGACAGTGTTTCCTTGTATTGGTAAGCGAAGTGTACACCAGTAGATTCTTTTTTCAATACTAAAGATAAAACATGTAGATCTATATACGTACATGTCTTGATGGTAGCAAAAGGTAGAAACAGCTTGTTTTGTTAACGACCCTTACCAACACACACACAAAGTTCCACAGTGCCGAGTATGGGTCAGAACGAGTCGACTTTCAAGCGTACGTATGAGGAGACAGTAGCTCAACTCTCCAGTCTACAGCTGCAGGAGATTATACTCAAGTTTAACGAGCTCTACAAGCAGGCTGGAGGTTCTAAAGGTCACGTGGTGGACAGGGAGGCCTTTGCAAGATATTTCAACCTACCTACTACTGTTGGGGACCGTCTCTTTGAGGCTTTTGATGAGAAGAAGGTATTGTAGCTATAACAACAATGCAGTAGTGTAACTAGCGGTTATTTTGTGCGTTTAGTTACGGTGGCGTTGATCCTAGCTCCGAAAAATCACAATAATAGGCCTATAAATATTTGTCGTATCATTTGTAGGTTTAGTTTCATATGATATTACTAGCGCTACTTGTATTCCTTAAATAATTGAGATTTTTTATTCCATATTATTATATTGATTATCGTAATACCTTAATTTAAAGCGACACTGTAAGACTATAATTTTATACACAAAACAAATGAATTTATACGGTGCTATAATTACGGTTATGGGTGAAATATTGAAATGTCCTTTAAATAGAGACCTTACGGATGTATAATTATACAGAATGGAAAAGTCAGTTTTGAAGAGTTTGTGTGTGGACTGGCCATAGTGTTACATGGATCCTTCCACGATCGCTGTGCTCTGGTATTCCATGTCTTCAACCTAGCCGGGGACGAGGGAGTCAGTCGCGCTGAACTAACCACAATGCTGACCGCCATTCTGCAGTCCACGGACACTATCCTGTACACGGTGTGTGAGAGCGGGGGGGCAGTGCTCGGAGGAGAGGAGCGGGGCGAGGCCGTCAGTATGATGGTGACAGAGGCATTCAAACATTGTGACATCACACGCACAGGGAAACTGTTACCAGTGGTAAGTAAGTATGTTACTAACTATTTCATTTTGAGAGCACTAGAGTTGGCTCTGTAACTAGAGTCCTAACGATCCAAATTCAAGCCATTATTTTTATGATTTTCTGAATGCTTAGAAGGTTGCAATGTAGTTAATTTGTCTCGTATAAATTACCATTACCTATAACTATACTGCTAGTACTGAACCTTGACCCCCCTCATCAACGAACCTTGACCTCCCCCTTATCACCGAACCTTGACCTTCCTCTATAGGAATTTGAGTACTGGTTGAAACGTAACCCTAAAGTGTTGGACTCTCTTCTCTCATTCTCGACACAAGATGACCAGTGTACCCTTGGACAGTTAATCATGTCCCCCTCCGAGCAGAAAATGGGCGTGGCCGAGTCCCCACGCCAGCAGGAAATGGGCGTGGGAGAGCCCCAATGGCAACAGGAAGTGGGTGTGGTCTCTCCTGACAGCCGTGGAACTGATTCTGGTGTTACGTTTAGAGCTGAACCGGAAAAGGAAACGACTGAAAACTTTGATACCACTGATGATGCTATTATTGCAGATTATGTAACTGCTGACCACACCCACTCTGATGACATCACAACTGATGACGGACCCCCCACTGAGTCGTCCATCTTTGAACCTTTAAACCCACCACCTCCCAGCAGCCAGCCTCCGCCCATCACGACAGCAGAACCAGGTATAAATAAATAAAGGATTTGTCTAATTTTGCAGTTTTTAATTTTCGGATTAGTGCGCTCTTAAATACAACAACATATCACTCCCCCTCTCATACAGGACCCCCCACAGCCCCCACGGGATCCCCCCTGGAGCCGTACCTCGGGGAGGATGATCGTCTCGCTAGCATCTGGATACCGGGGGAAGGAACAAAGGAACTGCTGACTCAGCACAGTCTGCCTCCGGACCATCTCACTTGTCCTGCACTGGGGGCCGACATCGCCATGGTGATGAATGGGGGTGGGGGGTTGTAACATTAATAATAAGTGTATTTTCAGTATTGATTTTGTAAAAACTAAAAGATTCCTGTTGCTTCCCGAATTTTCTAAGTGGTGGCTAATTTAAATCCTCAATCAATTCAACACATAAATTTACCTCTTTGATGTAGTAAACTAGACCTAAGAGGTGGTTAGTACCAACCACCACCACCGACCAGTGTGTGTATGTTAAGCCTCATGCTATAGTGTGCACTGCTACTAGAGTCATTGTAGCCCCACCCCCTCCTCTCCAGACTGACCCCATTGGAGAGTTACTGGCGGTCCATTTCCCTGAGGCAGAGCGGAGACCACTCCTCACGGTGGACAGTGTGACAATGGACGTCCAGGGGCTCAGGAAACTGGTGGTACGTGTGTGTACTATATAATTATTATATTCTTTTTCCTTGTATAATTGTTCTTCAGACACGGTGTGTGTCAATGTCAATTTTAGATTGAAACACATCATTTGAAAGGTCTCTTTCTAAGCTTTCAGGAAATCATAAAATTAGGGAAATTGGATCAACGGTACTAAAGTTATGGCTGTTGAAAGATATTCAATCATCTGAAAGGTCTCTTTCTAAGCTTTCGGAAAATCATAAAATTTGTGAAATTAGATGACTGTATACTGCTACATTGTGCCTTTGTGATAAATCCTCTATTATTGCCCTCATAGGCTGGTGGGTGTTTCCAGGGCGCTCTAGATCTGACTGCTCGTTTCCTGTCAGCTCACGGTCAGGGGGCGGGGCAATCTGGACAGCCCACCCTCCACACACACAAGACACTGCAGGCAAGTATTGTTAGACACTGTTTTGGAGGTGTCTATGGGATTTAGAAGCCCAAAGGCACTGATTTAATATCCCGAGCGTAGCGAGGGTACTACAAGTGGCTGAGATACAAGCTCTGTGATTAGTTGAAATCTACAAAAGCAAAGGCTATAGCTGTGCGCAAATTTCCAAATATCACCAGCTACGTGTACAAATTCCTAAAAGCCTGCTGGTCAATAGTTAGCATTATCATAATCCACTACTAAGAGATTGTCTTATATCCACTGACCCCCCTCTCCCGCTCTTATATCGACTGAACCCCCTCCCCCTCTCTTATATCGACTGACCCCCCTCCCCCTCTCTTATATCGACTGAACCCCCTCTCCCCCTCTTATATCGACTGACCCCCTCTCCCTCTCTTATATCGACTGACCCCCTCTCCCTCTCTTATATCGACTGACCCCCCTCCCCTCTCTTATATCAACTGACCCCCCTCCCCCTCTCTTGTAGATGTGGTCATCTCGACTGAGTCTACTGCTCTATATCGGACTATACAAGGAGGCGGAGTTTGAGCTAGAGGAGTTCGGAGAATTAGACAACCCTGACCTCTACTACCAGCATCACACCCACACATATCCCGGGAGAAAAGGTGACCTCTATAATTATTTGTACCGTATTAGCGGGTAATTTTCGTTAGTGATAATTAATTTTTGTATCAGGATAGTGACATAGAACCTATTAATAATTTCGCAGTTTTGGAAGGAGGTGAACGAGCGCCTAAAGTCTATTTGTGTCGAGAATGTCCTCTTAATTGCCATAACTTTGTCATAGTTTACCCAATTTCAAAGTTTCGTATACCATTGGATTCCTTGTTACAAAGCGCTTCTATCTATATGCTGTAAAGGTGGTAAGCTCTAACCAGCTAAAAGTTACATAGCATTTTCTATGTTAGCACAGTAAGCTTATAACCGTGTCTTGATTCCATTCCAGGCAGTTTGGTACCATTCTCGATGCGAGTGACTCATGCCATACTGCCCTCACTGACAGGCAAGGCACAGCTCTCTCTTGACCGGCTCTGCTCACTCAAACACACTTCTGAAAAGGTACGAAAACAGAACTTTTACAACCCTTGAAAAAACTAGCCAACTCTGGCACATCACTGATATCATATATATACATATACAACACATTTACCATTTCTTCACTAGTAATGTAACATGATGACCAAACTTCCCTGTTCAGATTCTTGAGGAAGTAAAGAGAGGCAGACTACCCGGAGTGACCACACCCCTATCATCACAAGACCAGGAAGGTACCATAGTTAGTGGCAAGTATCTTTACTGAACATAACTTCCAGCCAGGGATGTGCCCACCTCTAGACAACAAATAACCACCTCTTAGGCCTAGTATGTTAGGCTATAAAGGAGGCAACTTTGTGTGTTGAGATTGAGATAGAGGATTCATCATTATTTAACTCCCTGAAAAACTGTCATTATATCACTCCATTTCTTGCGTTAATTTTCACTGAAATTTCCCTGTTTTGTTTTGGGAGATAACTTTGACTGCCCATAACTCTGGTTGGGATTATCCAATTTCGTAACTAAAATGTGCATTTAGTAGCTTTTTGATAGAGCTACAAGATGGTGTGTTTAGATCAATGATTGCTTTCAGGATTCCATTTTTATGGTCTCTTTCTCTAGTACACTAACACTCCATATCTCCCCCCCCCAGTGGCTACTGAGCTATGGACATGTCGGGTGGTACGGGTTATATACTCACTGGGAAATGCTCTAATCTCATTGGCCGACTATCACACTGCTACGCTCGTGTATAAGGACCTCCTCCCACTCTGCCCAGACCACACCCACTACATCCTGTCAGGCCTCGGACGACTTTATCTCACGGTGAGCCATTATCACAATAAGTTAACGGATATTCAAAAAGCTACCAAAACAGCTGAATTATAGTTGTTATGGCTACTGTATATCGGGTAATTTTCATTTGGTTGGTACACATTTTCGGATGAACGACCTATTTGAATATTTCGTATTTTAAATTTTCATACAACTCGGATCTATTGTGGTAGAATAACGTTTTCATATGATGCTCTTCAATACGAAATAATAATACGCAAATGTCCACCATACGAAAATAACCCGCTTAATACTGTATGTCTCCTTGTATATAGTTGGGTGATCTGCAGACTGGACGGGAGTACTTCAATCAGGTGGAAGATATGACCAATCAGGACACTGCCCTGGTACACATCAATAGGTGAGGCCGTATAATATGGTGGGCTAGATATTCTATCTCCACAAAAATCTACAGTCTAGCACATTCTAACCGGCACTGTACTATTCGTACATAGTATGTGAGCTTTAGAATTGTGTATACTAGAGTGTACCTGATATGACCTCTGATCCTGACCCCCTAGGGCATTTGTGAATGTATCGCTGTCTCGGTGGCAAGCAGTGAGGGACTGCTTCCAAACAGCATTGTCCTTTGAACCCACCAGTCTGGTTATCAAGTCCAATCTCACAGTGGCCACATTCTACCTGGGTCATCTTAAAGAGGTGAGACTCACACACGCCCACTCCATTCTCCACACACACAGTCCATCAAGTGTATAGAGACCCTACTCACATCCTCCCCACCCTCACATACGCCCACTCCACCCCCCTCACACCACCACTCTACACACACACACAGTCCATCGAGCGTATAGAGACCCTCCTCAAGTCATCCCCACCCTCCAGTCTACAGTCCTCTCTATTTGCTAACCTGGCAGCTGCCTACGAGTTAGAGTCAGGCAAGAGCATGACCAAGAAGTTGAACTTTGTACCCTTGCTCGGCAGCCATGTGTGCGAGGGATTCCAGCTGCAAGCACTAAACATTAGATAATGGAGCTATAAAATTATTGTGATAAAATGGACATTAATTTATGTAATTATTATTATTATTTTATTTGTTGGCAGATTTATTCATTTTCATTATATATAATAACAATTAAGAGTTTATAAAACACAACAAACTTAATTGATGATGGATTAATATGGATGGAACAGCAATGATTAAATATCGGACAATTAGCACACGATACAACTAAAATTAATTAAGTTTTTCGTTTCTTAGCAGATTTCAAAGACTGCTGATCTTTTCTTTTTCTTTTTCCTTTGCTGCCCTTTGGACTCTGTATACTCTCACCTTTGTACCTCCCACTTCTATCTAAATCAGCGACAAACAGCACCTATACGTACACAAGTAAAGAGTAATATTGAAAAATACTAGCCTCACAGCAATAGCCCATCCTGCCATTGGCCCAAACAAATCGCGGAAGTGATCACCTAATTAAAGGAAGAAAAAAATAATTATAAAATTCACATAATAATCACATGACTTACCTATCTCTTTATAGGCAGACGCTGTGAGAGATTTATTCTTTTTTGCTAGCCCATAGTCTCGTACAGCTACACTCCACACGTGCGTGTCTATTGGTACAGCCTCTAGCTTGTCACATGACATCATCGCTACACAGTCCGCGACCTTTGGACCCACCCCAGACAGAGTTCGTAGTGAGGTCACGACCTCTGAGTAATGATCAAACACAAGCATAAAATAATTATGATTATGACAAAATATTGTAATTATAAGGCTATAAAACGTTACGCGATTTTTAATTTTATTTCCTCAGTTAAACACCGTGATTTCAATGTGGGGATTGTACATGCAAGCCTCGAATAACCGCCAATAATTGTGTGATACAAATTATTTATACCCACTCTGCATAAATAGCATTAGTTTGTATCATGCATACCTTTCTAGCACTAGCAGTATCGCATAGCGGGTAATTTCCGTGGGGTAAATGTTCGTTATTTTCGTGGGCACGCTGAACTCCACGAAATGTTAACGGTAGGCGTGGCTTACCAGAACGTATGAATGCAGTGCAGGCAATGAGACTAAACGAAATTTTACCCCACGAAAATTACCCGCTATACAGTATCATAGTATCTCACCAGCGTATGGTTTTTCTCTCAGTCCAAGCAACCACTCCACACCACCCTTCTCGACGATGCTTTTTGCAGCCATGGCAACATACTTTGACCTGTATCCGAACCCCAAGTCTCTTAAAGTAGACTCCATATTGTCAGCACATAACGAATCAAGTGTCGGAAATCCATATATGGTATGGTCACCATAGCAACAGATCGGCTCCCCGAGATTTTCACAGAGAGAATTCAACATTCCTGATATTCTCGCGATATTATTATTGGAGGAACAAATGAAGGAAATGACGTTTTCGAGCGGATCTTGTCTCAATAAACGTACGCCTTTATATTGAGAGACTTTGGAGTTAAAATTTGGATCTGCGTTGGCCCACGAAGTGCAAAGTTCAGAAAGGTCAGTATCTAGTCGGAAATAGTCTCGGAGAGTGTGTGAGGGTGTATGGGTGTGGTCTTGTGGGGTATGGAGAGTGTGATAAGTGAGGGTGGAGTCGTCTCGGCTCTTGAGTGCAAACACACTACACAGGGAAATATCACTTGTGAATTAGAGACGTCCAGAAAATATTTATATAAATAATACCATGTATGTATATCACTACATGATTAATATGAACAATCTAAGTTGTATTTATATACCGTATATATAGCAGGTATTATTTCAAGGGTAAAAAATTAATGCTCGTGGTTTTCACCGAGCAATGTTGCGCAAACATTGATTTTTATACCCACAAATTTAATATCGCATGTCTGTATGCTATTTCGCATTATATCGTAATGCGCACGCATTACGATATAATTTATAGTTGTGTGTCATTTGTGTGCCTCACGTACTATTGTCCCACCGCCCCCACCCACGTGATCCCATCATCCCCTCCTAGGCTGTGCCATCTGAAGGCTTGCCCTGTGGTCAGAGTGAGGCTGAGGTCCAGCTCGCCACAAACACGCTCCTCATGCCATGTCTCCTCCAACAAAGCAGCAGCCATGATCATACGTGCATGCATGCACAAAATTGCACATGTGGGGAAAAGATGGGCGGAGCTGAAACAACCTCGAGACAATGTCGCCCTCTAATTTTGCGGCCTATAATTGAGGTACAACATCAATCATGCCATGCGCCAATGATGATTTTTTTAACACATTTCGCATTCATTTTTGGTAACTGAATAAATAAACTTGTTATTTGGTGTGTACAAAAAAGTTGAGACATTGAAAAAAATAAGTCAGTGGCCTTGAAGACATAATTATATAAAACAACTGGCGTCTAATGTTTAATTAGCAAAAACATTTATAATTTTAAAAGTTGGGCCATAAGTGCAATGTAGCCTGCTGTAACATGTACATACTAAGTTAAGCTTTGGTTTTCTTGTTGACCGATTTTAGCCACAATCCGACGTCAACGTCGTCTCTTCCCTCGTACTCCTTGATCATGGGATGTTCCAGTAGAGGCATGTAGTTAGGTCTCTTGTCAACGTCCTTGGTCAGACTGTGGCCGGGGGGAGGGATTAAATCATTAATTAAATCGTCCCAGCTATAATCAATCAATATCACATGTAACTTAGGTACTATATATATACACAGAACGAAAAACCCTTAGAGAAATTTTGACACTTTGCTATCTAAATTCTATATAATAGTTAGACACTGTTTAGGAAGTTTCTACATGATTTAGAAGCCCAAAGGGCTGGTTGTAGTATCCCGAACGCAGTGAGGGTTCTATTAGCCCTGAGGACTTCTAAATCATGTGGAAACTTCCTAAACAGTGTCTAAGCATTTTAGATCATAGCAACCATGAGTATTTAGCCAATCAGATTTGAATGTTCTTATCGCTACATGATTTTCTAAATAAGTACATGATTTTCTAAGTTGGATCTTCCTTTAGCCAATCAAATTGCAGTATTTGTGGCAAACATGATCTAAGGTCTGGCATGTCATACAAGTAGTGGTAATACGATACTCCCTGACAATTCAACTCACCACTGAGAGACAAAGTTGAAGAACAGAGGAGAGAAGCTATCCCTGTCAGGAAGGGGAGGGGGAGCCCCCACAATATGGGCCAGGAACTCAAAATCTGTGGTGAACTTTGAGCAGTCATAAGGTAGTGATCCAGTGGCTAGTTCTACTAATGAGACTCCCAGGCTCCATACGTCTGCTCTAACATCGTAGCCCTTTTTACCGATGGACTGGTCGATACGTTCAGGCTGTGTTTATGTGTGTGTGTGTGTGTGTGTGTGGGTGTGTGTGGTCAATACGTTCAGGCTGGGAAAGGGGGGGGGGAGGGTTTACAAGGTAGCACTGGCGATAGCAGTAATGCTGTACAGTGTACCTACAATTAGACACATTATAAGAGCTCTCATAGCAGCTTAAATTCGACACTATTTTGTGAAGTTTTGACCAGTAACAGTAAGCTAAAGTCTATTTGTGTTGAGTTTGACCTTCATAAAGTTGTCATAACTTCAAAGTTTCATATACCGTTGGATTCCTTGTTAAAAAGCGCTTCTATCTATATAATAGTTAGACACTGTTTTGGAGGTGTCTATGGGATTTAGAAGCCCAAAGGCACTGATTTAGTATCCCGAGCGTAGCAAGGGTACTAAAGTGGCTGAGGGCTTCTAAATCACATGGACACCGACAAAACAGTGTCTAACTCATTTAGATACTAGTGCGCATGCGCAAACTGCTTGACTACAATACAATTACTTGACAACGGAATACTAGGTATACTAAGTAAATTTGCAGGTATACTAAGTCCCATAGTATACCTGCTCTGAGGCACTTTTCCCATGTACTTCCCGTGTAGATCTTATCAACTAGTGTCTAATGTGCTGTAGAGCTGGTATTGGTAAGCTCCAATCAGCTAAAAGTTAGCATTTTCCATGTAAAAGTCCCCAGGCATACTTGTCCACCATAAATGAAGCCATAATTGACCACATAACTTCCGGGGTCGAACTGGACGCAAATAGACTTTAGGTATACATTTCAAGGCACATACTCACTGTGCTCTGTTACAACTCACAGACATATAGGCTATGCAGCCAGCCCCTTGTGTGTGTGTGCTCTGTTACAACTCGCAGACATATAGGCTATGCAGCCAGCCCCTTGTGTGTGTGCGTGTGTGTGTGCTCTGTTACAACTCACAGACATATAGGCTATGCAGCCAGCCCCTTGTGTAAAGGCCTGGGAGTCCACCAGCCGTCCACTGATACCGAAGTCACACAACTTAACGCTACCAGACTCGTCCAGTAGTATGTTAGAGGGCTTCACATCTACGAGGAGAGAGAGACAGAGAGAGAAGAGGGAGTATGTATAATTAGAGCAATGATAGCAGAGGTCTGCCCAGAAATTTCGAAGTGGTGGCTATATTTTTTCAATCCTCAATTCTCTACACAAATTTGTATTTTTTTTATATAGCTAGCCTAACATGAGCTTAAGAGGTGGTTAGTACCAACCACCACCACCAACCAGTGTGGGCACATCCTTGGTGGCTCTAGATATTCTCACCTCTGTGGATAACTTGATGCTCAGTCTTGAGATAGTGAAGTGCTTTAACAACCTGAGAAGTGGAGGAGAGGGGAGGGACATTAGTTAATAGCTTCAAAAAAGGCCCACTTATAGCCATACCCTTTTTTCCAAAAATGGATAATTTGGGTCGAAATATTAATTTGTAGTGGAGTTAGGGAGGGAGGATACTTTAAGTGGTCATTATCGAAAACAATAGCTTCGAAAAAAGGCCCATTTCAAATAAAAAGCATCCACTTTTTTTCCAAGAAACAGACAATTGGGGTTGCTGTTAATTATTGTTCAAAGTATCTAATTCTAGCCGCCCTCTATTACTCACCGCAACGGCTACTTTGCAGACAATCTCCTCTGGTACTGGACCAGAGATGCTCTTGAGAAGACGATCCAAACAAGTGCTCATACGTTCCATGAAGACCCACACTTCATTCTGGGGAGGAGGAGATTCATCGTATACCATATTATTGCAGGTGGTCCAGACCCTTTGCTATCTAACTATTGCGTCAAGGTCGCTTCATTCGTGGGTAAAATATTCGTGCTTAGAGACTCAACCACAAAACGTTTTTTCCCCTCGAAAATTACCCGATATTATAAGTATATATATTTGGCAAATGACACATTTGAACCAACTTGGCGTCTCAAGCGTGGTTATAGCAGAATAATTTTGCAGTTTTAATTTTTGTACGATGCTCTACAATACGAAAAATATGAAGAATAACCCGCTACATGTATACAACAATGACATTGTGTCCACTGGAAAACTTATTTTAAATTTGGCAATATTCGGTAAAATCCGCCAAATGGCCAAATCGTCATCTTTTAGTTATACAGTAGTATATAGTTGACTGATTACAATGTTAATTATCGTATTTGCTTTTTAACTTACATTCCAAATGACTGATCCGTAATATAGGACAATGTGAGGACTCTTGTGTTCTGCCATCACGTCCAGGTCCATTAGAATTCTCTTCCTCTCTTCTGGATGTTCCAGCCACGGCATCTTCTACAGAAGGGGGAGGGGCAGTCACCGTATAGCGGTATATTTCAAGGGTATAAACTTTCGCAGAATGGCCGCTACAATTGTTTTTGCGGATTTAATTGCGGAATAGCAGCCTTTCTGCAGCATGCATGCGATATTAAATTCGCGAGTATAAATGTTCACGGTACATGCTTAATCAGCGAAAACCGCGAACATTTATACCCTCGAAATACACACTATACTGTAAACTAATGTACAATTATCAATGTATGTACGTGAAAGGCAATCTTTTTTTTTCTTTGTTGTTGCAAATTTTCAATGAACTACTCAATTGTACCCTAAATATTCGTACAGCTCAGGATAGTGACGTATGTACAATATGAAGCTATTGCGGTCACAGTTTTAATTTTCGCATGATGCTTTCCAATACAAAAAATAACAAATACCTGCTATACAGTACATGTTATATGGTATACAGCATTCTCCTAAACGTATGAGGTACTCAACACTTTGAGATACTGAAAATGATAGACTGATAATTATACTGCTGACAAATCCAATCCCAATCACACGCTTTCTTTGTCACGTAAGATTAACCTTGTTCCAGTTTCATGCAGAAAACTTAAGTGTATAGAACCATGGAATAACAAGATTGTGGCAAAATATGATTTAGTGCTTATAATTCCTTAAATCTATGCTTAATGATCCTTCTGTACTGAGTATGCTTTCATGATTACTACTTTTATGTAAGTATGGTATTACGTTATTACTCTTGTATCTTGGGTATCGGCAAATTGTAAAAAAAAAAAAAAAATGCGTACTTTGGCAGCCATGATTTTCCCGGTGGCCTTGTGTTGCACGGTTACCACTTGTCCTGTCATCCCACTACCAAGTCTCCCTAGTACATCCACATCCACAGGGCCTGTCAACTTGTGTGTCTGTAGGAGGGGAAGGGGAAGGGGAAGTTGGTCTCAATAGAGAGGTGGTCTCTTTAGGGAGGTCAATAGTAAGTAAGACTATCCTTGCAAGTATGGACATAATCCACGGGTCTAATGGACATAGATGTAGCATTGTAGGGACAGTACTGAGTGGTCTGGTGGTCTCTTTAGGGAGGTCAATAGTAAATAAGATTATCCTTGCAAGTATGGGGATAATCCACGGGTCTAATGGACATAGATGTAGCATTGTAGGGACAGTACTGAGTGGTCTGGTGGTCTCTTTAGGGAGGTCAATAATAAATAAGATTATCCTTGCAAGTATGGGGATAATCCACGGGTCTAATGGACATAGATGTAGCATTGTAGGGACAGTACTGAGTGGTCTGGTGGTCTCTTTAGGGAGGTCAATAGTAAATAAGATTATCCTTGCAAGTATGGGGATAATCCACGGGTCTAATGGACATAGATGTAGCATTGTAGGGACAGTACTGAGTGGTCTGGTGGTCTCTTTAGGGACAGTACTGAGTGGTCTCAATAACACAGCCAATAGTATGGAAAGCACCTTGTTATATATTTACCTGCTGTCTATCAATTATTATCATTCGTGTACCTAAATTTAGAAATACAGAGCAAATGCAATGACAGTACTATACCTCAGTGCCAAATGTCAAAGTTCCCATTCTTTCTTTAACTTTAGCAATCAATTTGTCTTGTGGACTTGGCCTGTGTGTGTGTGTGTGTGTGTGTGTGTGTACTGTGTGTGGTGTGTGTGTGTGTGTGTGTGTGTGTGTGTGTGTGTGTGTGTGTGTGTGTGTGTGTGTCATGTATACCCATGATTACAAGCAGCACTGGATGGTTCTGACGGAATGGGAGATTTGGGAGGGCATTTGGAGAAGCACAGCTTTCCTTTGGGTCGTCGAGGGCCAGTGGAGTTCATTCGTAAAGGCATTGGTAACCTGCACACACAATATAAAGGTATAGCTGAGGATATATTATTTATAAATGATCACTAATCATAGATCTATGATTAAATGTAACAGTACAAGACTCTTATTTTCACTCTACTTTGGTCTATCCAGGGTAGGGTCGTGGCTGGGACTCTTAGTCTTGAAGAGGCCTAGGGCGGCCGGGTGTGGAGGTGGTGTCCCGTTAGAGGACATCTTGTCGTGTCTTGATCTTATTCTTAATCTTGTGTATGTGTCTAGTCTGTAATTATGTAAGTATACTGAAAGCTGCTGAGTCGACGTACATGGATGCAAAGGTCAAAATATAAAAGTGGGCGTAGCCTCAACCAGGGTGCAGAGGTCAACATAATATAGAAAGTGGGCGTGGTTTTAATTCTGAAAGATAGTTTGCTGTGTACTGTGTTGTGAAAGTCAACTTGTTTCTAATAAGATAGACCTAGGTATGTTTTCTCTTGTGGTGCTATTCACTGTGTTTCTGGGGCTGGTCGGAGTGTTCGTGTTTCTGCAAGAGCTTAAGAAGTGGAACAACAGAGCCACTGTTCAAGGTCCCCAACTGCTCAGGACTAAAGTGGATGCTTGGTTAGAGAGCCATGGCCTCCATTCTCCCACAGCTAGTGAGGTTATTCCCCTCCTTAATCAGAGACTCCTCTCATGGATACAAACTGCTGAGGAGAAAGTGAGACCTGACACAGCAGTAATACACTATTTATATTTTAATGTCCATCGTATAGCGGGGTAATTTTCGTGGGGTAAAATCTCATGGGTAAGCTAACCTCCACGAAAACATAGATTTGGCTACCAGAACGCATGCAATGCAGTGCAGGCAATGAAGTCTAACGAAATTTTTTACTCGCGAAAATCATCGTTTTCGAGTTGAACGAATTTTTTTACCCCACGAACATTACCAGCTATACGGTATAGACATGCATACGTACATGAATAGTTATGCTACGGAACGTTGTCCTAGTTTATACTTAGGTACCTGGTAATATAATTATATAGTCTGAGCAACGCTATATTATACAGGGTATAATACATACTGTAAGATCTCTATTAAGGCGACACTCTAAATATGCGACATTTCGATATTTTGCCCATATAGCACCATATAAATTCAGTGTACATGAGTCTGGCAGAACGTAAGTGTGTCGCTTTAAATTGAAGTATTAAGATAGATCTAAATTTAATTGTTCCTATAAAAAATATGAAGGAAGGCACTCTGAGAATGTTAATACCTACCTAGATCAATTGTATGGTTGCTTTAGGCACATTGATACGCAATGTCCTCCAATGTTGCTAAGTGGTTGATGTATTTTAATTTTGTAATCAAAGGGTGTCCAGAAGAAAGGTTCTTTGTCAGCCAGAACACAATAGCATACCTTAAACCCCCCCCCCTGCTAAGAGTATAGTTGATCTCCCCCCCCCCTACTGCTAGGAGTACAGTACCGTATTACTAGAATGTTTTGCGAAGGTTGATCAATTCGCAACAATATAATCGCAAAACCTAAATGAGTACTAGTAAATACACACGATCCTTGCCAGAATGCAATAGTTAGATCGGCAAAGGGTCAATTTTTCTGCTGATTTGGCTCATTCGCAAAGGGTTTGTCACTCGCAAAATATTCTAGAAATACGTTATATAATAGTTAGTCCACCCCCCCTTACCACAGGAGTACAATCATCTGAGTGTTGTGGAGCTGCTACCTAACACAGAGCTACCAAAGCTCAAGATCACCAAGGTCACCTCACACACAGACACTGCACTGGTAAGCTCATATCATTATCCTCCACTCTTTCCTAAGTACCTGGGAAATTGCGATTCCTAGTTAAATATACAAATTAAAAAGCTCTTGTTTTCTTTCTGAGTGTGATTTTCTGTTGGTTTTGTTGCCATAGGAACTCGAGTGTGACATAGAGTGGCCGATGTGCGTGCCGGGTGTGGGTGTAAAGGTCGTGCCGCACGGTAGCCCCGCCCCCCTCATCTGTCACCTCCAAGTCGAGTGGATGTATGTACATGTACGTGAGTTACAATAATTAAACCATAATATAGCGGGTAATTTTCGTGGGGTAAAAAATTCGTTATTTTCGTGGGCAAGCTGAACTCCACGAAATGTTAATGTAGGCGTGGCTTACCGGAATGTATGAATGCAGTGCAGGCAACGAGACTAAATGAAATTTTTACTCACGAAAACCACCGTTTTCGAATTTTTTACCCCACAAAAATTACCAGCTATACGGTACTGGAGTTTTCGCTGATTAAGCATGTAATGCGAATATTTGTATACCTACGAATTTAATATCGCACGCATGCATGCTGCAAAAAAGGCTGCTTTTCCACGAAAATTAAATCGGTAAAACCATTCAATTTACCCGCTATATAATAATTATATCTGGAGACGTCTCTATATTTATATATATATATATAGAAGTCAGTCTATAAATATTTATGCTCTGGAGTCCAAGACACGAAGTCAACAAAGCTAAGTTGCCATGGACCCTGTTTAGTTGTGTGCCCAGCAATTTGGAAGTGGTGGCTGTCTTCAATCCTCAATCAACTCAATACACAAATTTGCCTCTTTGATGTGGTAAACTAGACCTAAGAGATGGTTATTGTTGTCTAGAGGTGGTTAGTACCAACCACCACCACTGACCAGTGTGGGCACATCCCTGACTAACTTGCGTGTACTGCTTACCATTAAGAAATACGCTGTGACCATATAGCGGGTATATTTCGAGGGTATAAACTTTCGCGGAATGACTGTTGGAAAGGTTTTTGCGGATATAATTTTCGCGGAATATATAGCAGCTTTTTTGCAGCATGCATGCATGCGATATTAAATTTGTGGGTATAATGTTCGTGGTACAAGCTTAATCAGCGAAAACCGCAAACATTTATACCCTCAAAATATACCCGCTATACGGTATATACTGTGGAACCTCTGTTAACAACCACCTCCAAACAAAGGCCAGTTGCTATATAACGGCCAGGCACCCAGGTCCCAAATGAACAGTTTGTGTACAAAACAACCTCTCAACAAAGGCCAGAACGTTGTTCCCCAAAAGGTGTCCGCTATAGAGGGGTTCCACTGTATTGTACAAAGCAAGGTTGAATTCTGAATTTCACGTATTTACTGAGTGGCTTTTATAAAACGTTGAGAGAGCTTATTCTACTGCAGGCTAAAGTGAGACTGGAATGTGACTCAGAGGATGGTGGTCTGCTCTTGTCCTATTCCCATACTGCCCCTCCCATGATGGGCATGTCCTGTGCTGTCGAGAATCAATCACTGGATGATCAGGTGACCCCCCTCTCTCTTGAGTGTACAGTCAGTGATGTGCCCATGCATCTAGTGCAGTATTGTACTATTTTCAGCCCTTAATCTCAACTAAACACATTTTCCTCTCTATGTACATGTAAGTAGTAAACTAGGCCTAAAAAGTGGTTAGAAGTGGTTAGTACCAACCACCACCACCGACCAGTGTGGGCATATCCCTGACTAACAGTGACAGAGGCTCACTCAATAGTTAGTGAAAGCTTTGGCCCCTTGAGTTGACAATATTCTCACATTGTTGTCATCTCTTGTTACTGTACAGTTAGTGTTACTATAGAAAACAGTCGTGTTTCCAAACACAATACATTCACACTGTTGGCTTTCATCATATCCCCCTGACACCCCCGCCCCCTCACACACACACACACACACACACACACACACACACACATGCACACACACACACACACACACACACACACACAGGAGTCGGCCAAGCTAGCCAGCAGCGTGGCTGATGGACTTCAAGGAATATTTTCTGAGTTACGTCTGGAGCGGGTGCCATTGACACCACTTTCTGTGCCAATGACATCACTTCCTGTGGGTATGGTCAATGTTCCTGTTGTCCTAGTCTCGGCTCCAGAAGAGGGGAGTGGTATATCACCTGACAATCACATGACTGTGGGAGATGTTTCTGGTCAAGAGGCTGTTGAATCTTCTGACTCAGAAAACGAGAACCGAAAAGATGTAGTTTGTGAGAAAAGTGGAGATGGTGTGGGCGGTGATGTTAGTGTGGGCGGTGGTGTTAGTGTGGGGAGTGTTGTTAGTGATAGCAGTGTGGCCACTCAAGAAGGAGACACTCAACCTGCTGTTGCCGATGACAACCACATATGTAAGTACTCTAACCCTATCTTATGCTACCGAATAGTAGGAAAATTTGACGACTTAGCAAACTTTTCGGATTTAAAACCACCAAATTAAGTTTTCTGCCATTTTAGCTCAAATGGCTCATTCGTCAAATTTTCTAGTTATACTGTATAAAATTATAGTTTCACTTCTATACCTCTAGTCTCCTACCACACCAAACAACCTCCTCTAGTCTCCTACCACACCAAACAACCTCCCCTAGTCTCCTACCATACCAAACAACCTCCTCTAGTCTCCTACCGAACCGAACAACCTGCCCAGTCCGAGCAGCCCAACCCCACTCCCCCTGAGGGACAGTCAGAGGTAAGTGCGATGATTACAAATTTTGTCCCTTCACTTAAAACACGCCTTTTGTCATGCTATTATGTATTAGATCTCACTTGTGTGTGTTAAGCAGGGAACTACCGTACAGCTAGAAATTTCTGCAGCCCAAAAATTCTGCAAATAGCTGTAAAAAACCTGCGAATTGAACTTTCAACTGTTAAATTAGGCGTGGTTAATAAGCATTTGCGGATAATATTTCTGCGTTTACTCATTCATTCACAGAATTTGCAGAATTTTCTGGCTGCAGAAATTTCTAGCTATACGGTATGAGCTAATATGTTCCCAGTAACTATACCTTGCTTGAGGATACAAATGATGTAATGTTGCTAGCTCTAGTTAGCCAAGGAAAAGTGGGATCTAACTACCGTATAGCGCGAGGAGGGGCTTATGTTTCACTGTTTTCAAGGGTTAGCAATCCTCCCCACAAAAATAGTTTGAGAACATGAGCCCTGTTTTTACACGACACCTAATCCGGGTCAAATCCGGGTCAGATTTTTCTGGGTAATGTGCATAGTTAATTAAAATGACCACTAATTGCATGTGTGCAAACATTGGCTGATAGGAAGCTATGGGCTTATTCTGGGAACACCCACAAATATGTATAACACCTTGTGTTTACTCACAGCTAAACCGCTTCTGACACAATCTGAACCACCTCCAGAGTTGGGTTGGCTAATCCGGATTAGGCCCGTTTACATGACCGCGGATAGGTTTAATCCGGGATCCAACCCGAATTGAAGGCCTCGTGTAAATGGGACTATAGCTAACGGCGGACGCAACATGCGTTGATATACCGTATAGCGTGAAATTTATTTAATGAAATGTTTTTTTAGAGGCAGTTCCACGAAAATTAAACACCTCATCGCTAGCGGTATTAAGTAACGTTCCTTTCGTTCTTTGTTACCCCTCAGGATGAAGCCCCGCCCCTTTCCCCTCATTGGCGACGGTCGTCATCGTATGAGCAGTTGACCAACTCTCTAGTGGCCACACCCACTCAGGATCATGTGACTGTTTCCATGACGACCCCGCAAAGGAAAGCTCTCACTATGAGCATGGCTGGGAGCGAGGCAGAGTCCTTATATGGTATCAATTATTACCTCGCTAATTAGTAAAATAATGTTTTATTAATTAATCTTTTATCTAAGCATGTCATGTGATAGGCCTTCCTAAGAGCTATATACTGAATGCATCTTTTAGTTTTGAAATTAGACGCTCCATACCCTCTCTCAAGTGTCAGCAGTGTGCTTAAATCTTTTGTGATACAATGCATTAAATTTTTTGTTAATTGCTTTCTCTTTAATATTTAACGAACAGGGGCGGACGATCGTATCCCCTCTACCCTCGTGTTTGAAGTGAAGAACTCGGCCGGGGTGAGGAACATTGTAGCACTCAGCTCTGCACACGCTAACAAGTTACGACGTCACTTTAGCAACGCAAAGAAATTACATATTTACAACGACCACACCTTTCTGGCCGTCCACATCCAAGAGTGAGTGGCTTCGATATTACTATAATTATGTAATTTGGTTATATAGATCGATCACTCCCATGTCCATGTATTTTAGTACCGAATTTTTTATTGCCTGATTTACGTGTGTTTTATGCATTTTTTTTCGTGTTTTCTTTTCTCAGAAAAATGCTTTGCTACGTCTGTAAAGGCAAGATCAGTGGGATATTTGGAAAGCAAGCTTACCGATGCAGAGGTACGGTAATGTCCAGCCACTAACTCTGAGCATGGGCAGTAGAATTGGAGTTTAGTTGGGGGGGGCAGTAGGTGTGGGGGGCTGTAGCTGGGGGGGGGGCTGTAGAATGAGGGGTAGTAGGTGAGGGGGGCTGTAGCTGGGGGCACTAGAATGAGGGGGTAGTAGGTGAAGGGTAGTAGGTGAGGGGGGCTGTAGAATAAGGGGGTAGTAGGCGAGGGGGGCTGTAGCGGGGGGCTGTAGAATGAGGGAGAAATAGAATGAGGGGTAGTAGGTGAGGGGGGCTGTAGCTGGGGGCACTAGAATGGGGGGTAGTAGGTGAGGGGGCTGTAGAATGAGGGGGCAGTAGAATGAGGGGTAGTAGAGGGGGGCTGTAGCTGGGAGGCACTAAAATTGGGGGTAGTAGAATAAGGGGGGAGGGGGCAGTAGAACAGGCTATAATTATTGCTATGTTGTGAGGGAGTGGTTTGTCCTTTGCTGCAGATTGTGCTCTCACTCTACACAAGCAGTGTCACTTCAAAACAGACCAGCTCTGTCCCAACACTAAAGTCAGGACTTTAAATTTGTGAGTTTTTCATGAGTTAAGTTGTTAACAGCCATAACTTTAGTACCGTTGATCCAATGTCAAAACTTTTATCATTTTCTGAAAGCTTAGAAAAAAATCATGTGTTTCAATCCAAAATTTCATTGGGGCCATAATCTGTCATTTTTTGGCCTTGGATCCATGGTATCGCCAAACTGGCAAATAGTTTTAATCTCTCAAATATAAACTTTTAGGACACCATTTGAAAGGTCTCTTTCTAAGTTTTTAGAAAATCATAAAAGTTTTGACATTGGATCAACGGTACTGATGTTACGGCTGTTTTAAAGATTGTTCAACTACCCCGAAAAAAGTTGCTATTTCAGAAGCTAGTGTTTATCGTACGTGGATAACTTAAAGTTTAGAATGTCTCATTATAACTACGTTTAGTAGCTCTTTGAAAGGCCTATCAAATAATTTGAGCCCAAATTTTCTTTATTTCTGAAAAGCGTGATGGCCTGGGTTTATAGCATAATACTGTTTTATACATTCCATTTTTCTGTATCGTATAATACATCGTTTCGTTGTTTCTCTCCTCCTTTGCAGAATATATCCGACAAACGTCTCCACGATAGTAAACTAGCAACTGTTGCCCCTAGCAACCATAAACTCATTATCTCCGTGTAACGTCTACGTATTTAATTCTGTTTTAGTTTGTTTTTTCAATCATAATTTAATTAGAAAACATCCATTTATTGTCATATTATACGTGTACAAAATTATTACAGTATATTTTTACGTGATTTTATTACGGCACGATTTTAAATGCATGTATAAAAAATAAATCAGCATTATTATAATATTAATTGTACAAAATAATAATTTTTTTTATATAATTATAGTGAAATGTGTGTCATGTGATAATATTATAGTCCGATATATAAACGTTCCGTGTAACTAAGGTGGTGTGATACAGTTTTCCTCATTCTGATTGGGCAGTTCCTCAACAATGATTCTCGATACTGAATTGTATCCTGTCACTACATCGCTAGTCAGAATATCGTCTCCATCCTCTGTAGGCGCACACGCCCCCACACCCAGACTGATCACATGATCTCCTCCGAGCAATGGGGTGGAGCTATTAGTACCGCTGCAGATACCAGCGACAGTTATCGGGCGGTAGAGGTCAAAGGTACCGATTGACGAATCGGACAAATCTTGTCGAATAGCACCATCTATGGGTCCAGGGCTGGAACATTCCTCACCGTTAATGGCAATAAACCAGCGTGTACAACAGTCAGAGCAGTTCAGTAAGGCGGCGTTTCCCTCCCAGGAGATTTTCAGGGCGGAGTTGTCGGTACGCTTAGAGAAGGTGGAGCTATAGAGGGATGTGGTGTTTGATTCTGTGGTGTTCTCAGTGTATACATACTGGGCCCAGTTTGGGTAGAAGGATCCGTCCATTGGTGGGTTGGTGATGGCTGCGTGTGTGTGAGTGTGTGTGTGTGGGTGGGTGGGTGGGTGTAGGTGTGTGTGTGTGGGTGTGGGGGAGGGGGTGATATTAGTTATTATTGTACATCAAAGATATGGGATGGTCTAAGTCCACCAAATAATTATAACATCAAAATCAGCTTTAGAAAAACAACCTTTGAAAAGTTAATAATTTCACAATACGCTAGAAAATGTTAGTCTTGGCTATTTAAAAACAGTAGTTTTAGTGTTCTCACGTTTAGGGTATGCCTCGACGAGCATGGAGACCGGAGAACCAAATCCAGTGAATGCATTATAGGTCTCGTTGAACCCACTGCACCTCCCCACGTTGAGCAGGGCTGTCACATTGTCAGTTGCTATGGGTCCCGAGGCTGTGGCCTGACAGAAACCTACGGGGAAGAATGAATCGTACACGTGTTAAATGAAGAAGCATTAATGGTGTGATTGTGTTAACACATGTATCGAGTTTAGGTTCTCATGTTAGCACACGTTGTTTGTCACACAAACTTTAATTCAATTGCAACGATTAATTTTTATGATTTTCTGAAAGCTTAGAAAAAGACCTTTCATATTTGAGAGATAAGTCCAATACCATGGTCTAAGGCCGAAAAAAAAAATTATGGCCCAGATGAAATTGATTTAATCAGAAAACCAGAAAATATATTGCTGTACAGTGCTTGAGTAAGTATGACCTTTGCATTGCATAAATTTGTTTCTTAAAAAAAAAAAAAAAAAAAAAAAGAAGTATACCTGTAATAGTAGCTCCTCGGTGTATATTGACTTGTTCTGCATCAGTCGAGTAAATCACGGCTTCAATGGGAGCAGGATCAGAACACTCCTCACCGTTGAGGGTGATAAACCATCGCATGCAACAGTCGTGACAATCTGTCACTCGTATATTCCCGTTGAATGTGACACGCACGACTGAGTCCACGGCCGTCTTAGTGATGGTGCAATTCGTCGAGTTGATGGCACCCTCGTCAATGGTCCCCTCGGAAACGAATACAGGGCCACAATTGGTCCATATTGGGTGGTAGGCGTCATTGGTTTTGAGTAGTTGGTCTCGAGCTACAAGGGTGCGGTAGCCATACTAAAGATATAATTATTTGGATATGGTAGCCAGACTAAGGGTGGGGAAGGGTGGATTGGCAACAGTAAGGTGTTGACATTTACGAAATCATAACATATAAGCATGCATGCACTTCCGTTAGTTTAATCAGTAGACACATTAAATCTTCTTGAACCCAAAAGCTATTAGTACAAATTTGTAAATCACCGAATTTCTTTTTTTTCTTGGGCTTGTATTTTTATCAATAAAACGTTCACAGTACATGCTTAATCAGTGAAAACCGCAAACATTTAAACCCTCGAAATATATCCGCTATACTGTATACACTTATAGCAGCTATAGACAGTCTGTCTGTTGAATCTGAAAGCTAATAGTACACACTTAGTTACAAGATAAACGCACAAATCATTGAATTCCCTGGAGGGCTTGTATTTTGAAAAAACAACACTTAATTATTATTGACAACTATGATACTTATTCGATTTAAGGAAACCCTCTAATAATTATTATTTGGCCCTTAGATTCATTTGTTTGGGTGCATAAATATGTATGGTAATCTAAACTAACTGATTTAAGGCGACCCCAGATCTCTAAAATGTTTGGACATTTTTTCTATATAAATTTATCCATTTGTTCTTGTGTAAAATACGTATGCATGGTAATAAGTATTATTATGTACTCACGTCGCGGTATCTCGTCGACAATAAATCTTGATGTAGAATGGAAGCCACTTGCTGTATTAGACACTCCAAAGCCAGCGCAACTGCCGACCATCAATCTGATGCTATGGAGACCGTTGGAGATGACTAGATCGCCTGACTTGGCACACACACCGGTGAGGGTGGTGGGCGCAAATATATTGTAGGCTCGGCTGGAAGAGATGGACGTTTCTACGCTTTCATCGCATTCAGCGCCATCGACTTCGATCCACCAGCGGGAACAACAGTTGGTGCAGCTCCTCTTCCTGTATATGTATACACAAGAGCGGATATTGTGACACAATGGAGAAGGGGGGAGGGGGGAGGGGGGAGGGGTAATGTTGGTTGAAGGGAAGAGTGGACATTAATACAAACAGCTTTACAGTACAAACTCAGGCTATATAGAGGATTACAACATAGGGCACTCTTGCTTCCTTTATTTCGCTTCTTTTTGGCGCTGAAATTCGGCATACTGTTTGACCATGCATGACTTTCAGATGTTACACACACATGCACACATGCATAGTGCACTGAGTGTTGTAGATCAAAGTCAATTGCAAGATATAAACGTGTATATATACACGTACACTGATCACTTTCAAAACATGCTCAACAACAGTTACTATAGATCTACTGACAAAAGTGCTATATCAATTGCGAGATATAATATTATATAAACGTGTATATATACACGTACATGCACTGATCACTTTCAAAACACGCTCAACAACAGTTGTAATAACTGCATGTACAATCAATAGCTATAAATAAACAATAAATCGTGTATATTACTCACCGTAAGTTCCCCTCCCATGTGATACGCAGTACGCTGAACTCGTGCAGTTTAACAAAAGAAATCTTTGCGATAAGTCCGAGATTACGCTCAGAATTTCCCCCCAGATCAGAAAAGAAGTAATGGCAATAGTTGGGCTGGTAGACGTACGAGTCTGGTGCAACCACAGCCACTTCAGGGACCGTGTTGTCTCCTGCATATGCATGCGTGCATAATTATATTGGTGATCAAATACTCAAAATTTGATTATAGTCACTAGATACAGATATAGTGTTCAATGTTCAACATGCTATAATTTATGTCATAACATTTTTATGTACAGCTATAATTATAATTATGAGAATTTACAGATTATTGTATTGGGAAATATGAACCCTGTAAGTATCGATCAGATTGTGCTATAATAAATGAGATATTATGAACCCTGTAAGTATCGATCAGATTGTTACTATAGTCACATTATGTATGTATGACAATGAGCATTTCTCGTGGTAGTTAATCCATTACCTTGATCAGAGTCGAAAGTCTATGAGATTTTTAATACAAAGGGGATTGTTATCTTCGCTACAAATACATTTTAGCCTAAATATGCACACATGTAAATAATTTTTCGTACGTGGAATAATTTCTTCGATAAGAATCCTCGAGACAGAGTTCCAGCCGGTGTAAGCGTCGTATACGAAGCCACCAAAGCGCGGGCAGTCTTGAACGGAGAATTGGATCCTCTTAGCTCCCGAGGTGATATTGCCAAGGTCACCGGCTGTTCGGCAGGTGCCGCTGATGGTGTTCTGTCTTAGCATGTGGTAGTTGTCGGACTGGTAGACAACGCCATCGATGGGACCTAGGGAGAGAGGATGATGGTTGGTGGGATATAATAAGCTAGGCTAGTGTATAAGTATGCATGTACTATTATTGTGTATAATTATAGTCTAGAATCACTATCCCACATGCATGCAGAAATTCGTAGGAAGGAAAATCTTAATGCTAAGGAAAAGTTCAATCAAACAGAATCGTTACATGTAGCTAATGATATATAGGGATTGATGTTTACCAATAGCTAATTGCTAGCTATACAGTATAAACAATGGGAATGTATTCGTTGATATACATAAGCACACATGCAAAACAACTGTATACACACAACACGCAACAACATAGATCCTATTAGAGTGTGTGTTTATGTAGCAGGCAGCTATGACCTATGACCTATGACCTACAGTTCTATTCTTGAGGATACAAATTCTGTAATGTTACTAGCTCTAAGTGGGATCTAAATAATAGATATGAGGTACAGGGTTTTGCAGAAAATTTACAGCATCAACGAAAAGCGTTGAGGGTTGAGTGTTTCTTATATGTAACGCTTGCATCACTGGTCTTCCATATTAGGAACGCTCAACCTACAAGCATTTGTTGTTGATTGCAAAAATTCTGCAATACCCTGTATCTATGGTTACAGTGCTGCCCCAAAGCCCGGGGGCGTATACTATTACGTACATCCTCTCTGCCTTATGTATTTCTCTTTGAAAACCAAAACAATTTGGCAAGCTACTTTCGGGAGGCCATATAGTTATAACTTCACACTAAAATACAATTAATGTATTATTACCTGGATCAGAACACTCCTCTCCATTGATGGTGAAGTACCATCTCATACAGCAGTTTACACAGCGCGTTATTCTCATGTTCCCGTACCAAGTTATCCGGATCCAAGTATCGTCTCTTTGTTTATTGAAATTGCACGTCTATACACAAGAGACAGAATGCACACAAAGCAGTAGTGGAGAGATACGTATACGTATGTATATAGTGAAGATCTGCATGCATGCCAATACAGATAATTCAACGTACAGCTGGCCTGCTATCACATGGTCGATTCTATACGCACACATACGTCATGTGCTACCCATATATATAAGTTAGTATTAAGCCACGGTTAATAGTTATAAACTATTACGTGTTTTTCAAGTAGGTTGAATATTACGTAGCTACAGTGCTTTTTAAGTAGTTGAAAGTTGAATGTTGGTACTCACTAAACCACTAAGCTGAGCCTGTCACAGCTTTGTGGTTTAGTGGCTTGTTATTGCGCCTCAACAATCAACTTGGAAGTATAACTGTTAAAAAGTTAAAAGTTGAATTGAAGTTTACTACCAATTGCACTTACTACAGCCAGGAAATTACACGTCTCAGCAAGACATAATACAGAATAGTAAACAACGCGCCCACATGCATGCACGCATGCATGTACACAGCAGATGGGCACCAGAGACAGGGTTCTACAACATGGCTTCCACAGTCTAACCAACTGTTAATTGTCAAACCACTAGCTTACTGTAATTAGACCATAGTCCAAGCCAACGTTGAGGTCCCTCCATGCACACTCATTCCACGAGATCAGGCCTCCTGCTCCGGACCCGTTAGCTCCGGGTTCTCCAGCAGGCCCGGGTGTTCCAGTCGAACCTGGTGTTCCAGCAGGACCAGGTTCTCCGGCCGAACCAGGTGCCCCAGCCGAACCAGGCAAACCTCGCTCACCCTGTATTCCCGTATTACCCATTATACCTGGCATAGGGGAGAGAGTTAATTAATTTTGAAGTGCTACTAACAATGGAGTTTGTTTTACCTGGTGGCCCTGGGTCTCCTGGGTCCCCTTTGTCTCCTTTCACACCCTGTATAAGTGCAAAACATGCCAAAGAAGTGCTGAAAAGTTATCTTAAAGAGGTTAGCCTGAAACCTGGCAATGGTATGTTATCTTCACCACTGGCTTATACACTAGCCCTTGCAGGTATATACTGATTAGGGAATATGGATATAATTGCGAGAACGGAGCATTGTTTTGAAAATTGCAATCCAAGAAAAACCAAGAAAAACGTATATAGAAACTCTTGCTCATTGATCCTTGAGCAGCTGTAGCAATCTACACACACATGCACAGACACACACCTGAGGTATAACAAGGAATGTAACTTCAACTATGAACTACAGTATTAGACGGACGCCACTAAAACGTACGGGAGGTCCTTGTGCTCCTGTCATGTTCATAACCTCCCCAGAGCTGGTGAGGACTTGTACGGCCCCATCACCGCCTGGTTGCAAGACTACATCTCCTGTACTGGTGATCTTCACATTCCCATTCTCAGTGCTGATCATTGGACTATAGAAAGGATAAGCATGAGTAAGTCTGCAATAATATAACAACACTTTAATATAAGCAGCTAACATAATATTAGATGCCATTTTGAGCAACAGTCTTACCCTTGGGCAGCTAGCTGCTGTAAGGTGCAGCACAGAGCCAGTAGAAGTATCACATAAGACGCCATTGTACTCAATTAACAAGCTCTGTTTATTGTCTACTGGAAAAGTTGCAAAACTGAGTGCTGCCTTTTATGCGCATGCGCAAGGCTATGAAGGAAATGTGTGGGCGTACCAGAATCATCCACGTATTAGAATATGTACGGGATGTTACTGATAGCCTCGAATCCAGGTCTTTCTACGCGGCCTGTGTTTGAGTTTAGTAGGAAAACAATATTGATCATGAATATAATTATTGTTGGCTATGAATAATTTTATAATTAAAATACCACACGGTTTTGTAATAGAATCTGTTTTGCAATGTACAAAATTCAATGGAGGGAGGGAGGGCTACAAAAAGGTCATTAAAAAAACTTTACTAATAAGAATGTTCATGTTGTCTTTAATGTTGCATGCTGACCTCGAATTGCTGATTTACGGGTATATCAGTTGGTTCGGGAGATTTTAGAGTAATATCAAACATGCTGCCATGATCCACGGATGGTGAACTGTCATGTGACTGCCTCTCAGAGTCATGTGACTGCCTCTCAGACTGACTGTTGGTATAGTCCACTTGCTCTGGATTGTTAGTGGCGTTGGTGGTGGTGTCTTCTTGTGCCTCTGTTGTATTCGCGGGATTGAGTGTTTTCGGCCTTGCCGGAGATGGTTCAAAGGACCGGCTGTCCCCGACGCTGCTACTATTATGATAATTGTGAGCTGGATGGTTGCCACTGCGATTGGACGACATCGGCTGCAGTGTACGGGGGAGGTAAGGGATATTAAAATAGGATACGTATCTCTCCCACAATGTATTACATCAATAGAGCAGATCATATATAAAACTGTTGGTATTTAATATCATCTCTAGATGTATGGAAAACGACCAAAATTGGACATAGTAGCTACGTACATGTGTATGTGTCATATATGAAGCTGTATACATACACACACACAGTGGGCATATGTGGTGTTTAGAAGCCTGCATTTAGTCAGTTCAGAGTTGGACATAAACATACTGAGAACAAAACACAAGAACACATTAAACCACTTAGTGTAATGCATCATCAACTTCCTGTGTTTACTAGAAGCACTTCAATCCTCAATCTCAAAATTTTAGTAAACTAGGCCTAAGAAGTGGTTGTTTTTGTCTAGAGGTGGTTAGTACCAACCACCACCACCGACCAGTGTGGGAACATCCCTGACTGCATTTCCTTCATCGTTAAAAGAAGTACTTAAAAATCTGTCTCAACTGTGTCTCACACACACACACACACACCCACACCCACACCCACACACCCACACACCCACACACACACCACGCATGCTGGAGAAACCATGCATAACACGCATTTAAGTCAGTTGTACGCAAAGTTAGATACAATAAAGAGGCTATTATACAAACAAATACTTAGTAATATTAGGCCACTAAAAGAGAAATAATGGGCGTGGCGTAGCGGGGTACAATTTGCTGGCGGGTACCACACATAATAAGGTACCTGGCACAAAACAGCTTTTTGTTTTGCTTTGTCTATTCTGCATGGTTAACCTCACTACATTGTCTGTATAATAATAGATAGCTGTTCACTTACATGAATAGTTTCAAGAATATATATCCTTTAGACAATCAGAAGCTACTCCATACTAGATTGTAGCTAAGCCTTTGTTTACTCCATTCTATAATGTTTTTCACCGGCATTTTTTAGTGAACATGAAATCGCTATGGATCAACTATGAGCTATAATTATATAACTCAGGCTGCAAAACTGGGAGTGGTTGAAAAAATGAGCCACACTAAAACAGAAATAAAATCGGTTGATTTTTACTAAACAGCCTTGAGCAGTAAAAGTCTAGCAGTGTTTCTATTTTGTGGCCTAACAAATTAATGTATCATCAACTTCCTGTGGTTATAAAATGAATATGTTTTATAGTGCACTGCTGTCTAAGTGGTGGCTATCCCCAATCACACAAATTTGTCTTTTAGGCCAAAGAAGAGATGATTATTTTTGTCTAGTACCAACCACCACCACCGACCAGTGTAGGCACATCACTAATCTGCTATAGTTTCCCCTTCTCACACACATGTACGTTGCAGTAATCCGTATGTTTGTTGATAAAATATAAAATAAACAGAAAATAAATAAACAAAAATATACCCACCAGATTGGATGATGCAGTGCGAGTGTGATCCTTGTTCTCGCAGTAGGCTGAACATGTCAACCAGAGGAGACACACTCCCAGACCAATCACAGCCAGTCCCACTCCAACAGGTAACCCGATGATGAGTGAGAGTTGACGGTTCGGTGTTGAGGAGGGTGGTCCAGTGGGCGTGGCCATGGGGGTAGTCATTGGTAGTGACGCCATCACAGAGCTAGGAGATTGGCCATCTGCAAATAAAAATAGTTACAATGTAAGCTCAATTTAGTTGAAAAAGGATCAAATAAACTGCTACAAAGTTTACAACCAAACCCATTGCACTTACCAATAGTGGCTGGGAGAACTGCCAACGAGCAAAGAAGACACAACAAACTGGAGCACTCCATTATTCATTGACTAGCTAGCTAATTAACACTGCAGATCTCTTTCTTTTGTTTTTAGTCTTGTCATAACAGAAGCAATGTAAAAGGTCGTCTGAATAACTTCTATAAAACGGATAATACTAACCTTTGACCTTTTGAACCTTTTGAACTAATGACCTTTAACCTATTGTTGGTGATGGGCTCCAATTGGAAACTTCTAACCGTACGTGGAAATATAAACCACAGACACAAAAGGAACAGAAAGAAAAGGAAGATTGGTTTGTCTAGAGATGTTAGATCTGTTCACTATATTCACCAAGGGCGGTATAGTCCTCTGGTACTTCCAACCTACAGCCTCTACTCTCACCTCCGCTGTCAATGCTCTCATCAAGTCTGTCATTCTACAGGTAAGCCTTGTTTAAATACTATAATTATAATACCGTATGGCAGGTAATTTTTGTGGAGCAAAAATTTCTGGATAAGTACAAATATTTTACCCACGAATGAAGTGATCATTGCACAAAAATAATATTCACAAACTGACTAATATAAAACGAATGTTTTGACTCCATGGAAATCACCCAGCGCAGCTATAATGTTATGGCAGTTTCGCGGGCCACATACATTTCCTTTTCACGTATGGCCCACGAGACTGAGTGGTGTGGGTGTCACATAACTGTGCTGGTAGTGACTGTAGTGGTGTGGGTGTCACATGACTGTGCTTATCTGTAGGAGCGGGGAGGAGTGAGCGCGTACAACCACGACAGTCTCACACTCAAGTTCCGGCTGGACAATGAATTTGAACTCGTTTTTGTGGTGAGTTCTATTATTACTGTACTGACTCGTTAATGTAGTTACAGCGTTTTTGCGAGGCTACCGTTACATGTACTTTTTCAAAATAAGGCCCCCCTTCTAATTATGCGCCCCCTGGACATTTCGCCCATCATTATATCACCATATAAAAATTAATTCATTCGCTGTTTTTTGTTTTCCATACAACATTAAGTCTAAAAAAGTGGCGCCTTATTGTCTTATTAATTTTAGAAAAATGAAAAAGTACGTTATCAAATAAATGTATAATTATGGTGATAATTCTATTGACGAAATATTAAAATTTCGTATAATTAGAGTGGCGGTTGTACGTTGTAATTACATCAACTATACAGTAATCTCTGTTCTTATGATAATTATGTACTATAATAATAATAATAATTGACGAAACATTCATTAATTGTGTCCGTCTCCCCTCAGGCTGTGTACCAGAGGATTATCAAACTGTCTTACGTAGACAAATTATTGGATCAAGTGTCCCTCGAGTTTAGAGACCGCTACAAGAACGAGGTGTCCAGCGGATCATTCCGGAAGGTCAACTTTGACAACACCTTCAAGGCAAGATTATATGCTATACTTATTATTGTGTTACTACATGTAACGTATAACTGGTGGGTGTTTTAATTTGGCAATTTGGCGGGTCAAAGATCTCTAAATTAAAAACTGCCAAATTAAAGTTTTCTGGTGGACACAACGTCATTGCTGTAGTAGCCACTGACTTGGCGTTAAATGGCTCATTCGCCAAATATTATACTCCAGTTATACGCTATGTGCAAGTGTATACGTTGAGGGAAAATTCAAAAATGGTACCACCCCTCAGTTTATTATTAAACTAAAAGTGTATATCAATCAGTTTATTGTTAACAGTCATTGTGTGTGTAAGGAACTAACCTTTTAACTTATAATAGCTAATAGCTGCTGTCATTATGACATAGTTCACTGTGTTGTTTTACTGATTTTTTATGTCATGTGTTTACGTTTGAAGTGCTTTACATGTTGTAGATCATTTTCCCCTTACCAGCTTAACCTTTGAACCCCCTTCCCGCACGCGTAACTACTAATTAACCTTTAAACCCTACGCACTGTAGTTACTACTGACAACGCTGGAAGATGAAACTCGACAAGAATCTCTCAAGCCAAAGCAGATGAGAGCATTTCAACCGAAGACTGACGGTCTTCTGCTGAGTCAACCGGCGGACGTTCCCCCGCCTGTCGTCTTGGATGCCGTAGAGGAAGTAGCAAAGGAGGCAATAGACGACAACAAAAAGAACATCGTACTCGCAAAACTGGGAACTCGAGGGAGGGGCAAGAAAATAGCCAAAAAGTGAGTCGATTTTTTGAGAGGGCGTCCTTTATTTGAAGCTAGTGTACCATTTTCAGTACCTGTATGTTACAACTACATAGGAAATACCTTTAATTAGATTCAATGTTGAAAGTTATTTTACAACATATACGTATACCGTATATTAGGGTTTCGAATGTGAAGTTAATTGATTGTGAATGACACTATCTACGCAAGCATTGATTGCATTTCTAACTATTACGAATTGAATGCAAAGCATGGGAAATTGCATACTCACTTTTTTTGTGTGTCTTTCGATTGCGATTCATGTGAAAATTCGCAATCGAAACACGGTATAAATTTCGGGAAATCCCTTCAATATCAAAAGTTTTTTTATTTACGTATAACAGGATTCCTGTTGCGAAGAGCTCTCCTCGAGCGGAGACAATAAAGAGGGAAAAGAAGAACACGAAATGGGAGGGTGTGGTCAGCAAAGAGGAGGCGGCCAGTCTCGACAGATCCGACCAATCAGAAGCACCGGAATTCACCCACCATTCTGCTAATGTTGACGTGAGTAATAATTTATTGATATACTATTAATTTCGTGATTTTAATGAGGATTGTACAGACCTTGAATAAAGGCCAATAATAAATAAATTGTGCGACACAAATTTATAGGCGCTTGCATAAATAGCTGTATCACGCATACATTTCTAGCACTACAGTTTTGTACGTGTCATGTGATGATCATGTGACCTACCTCACAGTTTGCTCCTGTGGGGAACATGAGGAGTGTAGAGCCACTCAAAATATCAGAGTCAGCAGCTACAAAGGCCAAATCAGAAAGGTAATCAATCGCACACACACACACTCCACCCACACACACACACACTCCACACACACACACACACACACACACACACACAGCCACCCCACACACACATCACACATCCACACCACATACACACAGTGGGGGCGGTATATTCTCAGTGTTCACCAGTCTTGGAGTGGGTAAGACCATCACTCGAGAGTCAATGGCTGCTCCACTAGACAAGATGAAGGACCATCTAATCACTAAGAACGTAGCGTCGGCCATCGCAGAGAAACTTTGCGATTCTGTGGCTACTAAATTAGAAGGGAAAATCATCGGAACTTTCACTGGTACGCCTATAACATGACCATCAATTGTGTATATTAATTTAGGCATTTAGTATTAGTAAATTTAGTATGTTTTAGCTTTGAAATTAGACGTTTCTAACACAAGTTTTGAAAACAGGCCAATTTCAGAAAAAGCACTTACTTAGAAAAGATTTTCTTGTATTTTACTGTCAGTTGTAGAGATGCATGTACACTTTATGTTGTGATTGCTTATAATTATAATAATATCCCGCTAACTTCCCGGGCTCCACTTGCACTCTGTGTAGGGGTCAAGTCCACAGTGAGAGCGAGTATGGAGGAATCACTCATGCAGATCTTGCGGCCGAAACGTCGTATTGATATACTGAGAGATGTAGAGGAGGCAGCGGACAAGGGACGGCCGTACGTCATCACGTTCTGTGGGGTCAACGGGGTCGGCAAGTCTACCAACCTTGCCAAGGTGTGTGCCAGTATACCAAGTATGAGATGTGTAAAAGCTAGTGTGTGGGCGTGTGTGTGTGTGTGGGTGGGTGTGGGTGTGTGTGTGTGCATGCCTTAATATATTATTATGGCGTGTTTAAATTGATTTGCTTGCTTGTCCATTTCCACCAGGCTATAGCCTTGTGTTTTTTCCCGATGAGCTGTTTTGGAAGCTATTTTTGATGGCCCATAACTTGAGTGTAGAATGTCCAATCACCAAACTAAAAGATCCATTCTGTAGCTCTGTCCTAGCTCTATAATATGGCGTGTTTAGATATTGTGCTGTCCATTTTCTTTAATTTCTTAAGCATCAGGTAAATAAAAATTAAGATTTTAAGAGCATTCTTGAAAATCATAATTAATTATTGTTTGTTCAACTACAGATAGCCTTCTGGTTGCTTGAGAATGATCACCGAGTTTTAATCGCCGCATGTGACACGTTTCGCTCTGGAGCAGTGGAGCAGTTGCGCACTCACACCTCTCATCTCTCCACACTACACCCAACACCCGAGGGAGAACCACCTAAAATACAACTCTTCCATCAGGGGTACAACAAGGACTCTGCCGGTGTTGCCATGGAAGCTATACACGTCGGTGAGTCTCTTATATACAATACTTTAGTTTAATTAGGCCATCTTGATATATAATTATAATTATATATATAGATCATGCTTGTAATTAGCCGTACTTGTTCCCCCAGTTTCGTATTCAATTACTTTTATACGTAGTTTTGCGATTTTATTGTTGCGAATTGATCAACCCTCGCAAAGTTTGCATATGTTGATGCTCGCAAAACATTCTAGTAATACGATACACGCCCCCTGCCACGCCCCCTTTAGCTCGTACCCAGGGATGTGACGTGGTCCTAGTGGACACTGCCGGGAGGATGCAGGATAATGAACCACTCATGAGGTCACTGGCTAAGGTGAGCATTACGCTGTTATTAATGTGATGACCCTTTACCATATATATATTGGTAAAGGTCGTTTACTGTACTATTGCTATTTTATTAGAGGGATTGATATGGTAAAGGGTCGATACCAAAAGACCGTTAGAAAGTATAATTTTTGCTGAATAGCAGCCTTTTGGCAGCATGCATGCTATTAAAATTGCTAGTATTATTATAAATGTTTGCGGTACATGCTTAATCAGCGAAAACCGCGAAAATGTATACCCTCGAAATATACCCACTACACGGTATAATAAGAGATACAATGTACTCCCTCCCTTCAGTTGATTCGTGTCAACTGTCCTGACTTGGTCCTATTCGTGGGTGAGGCTCTAGTGGGAAACGAGGCAGTCGATCAGCTGTACAAGTTCAACAGGGCCCTCACCGATCACTCAGAAGGGGATGGAGTCACGCAAATCATCGACGGCATTCTCCTCACCAAGTTTGATACCATTGATGATAAGGTTTGTTAGAAAATGGAGTAATTGTCATAATGTGCTGTGCCTGGAATGTTCATCAAAGCGGTGGCTATTTCCGAACACCTGTAGAAAACCCTCTCCAGGTGTTTACTTGTCCATTAATGTAGTTCCAAGACTCTTCGAAGTACACTAATGGACAAGCAAACACTTGGAGAGGGTGTTCTACAGGTGTTCAGTGTAGTTCGACCCCACCGAACACCCTCTCACCAAGTGTTTGCTTGTCCATTAGTGTACTTCAAAGAGGTTCGGTGGGGTCGAACCACACCGATAATCCTCAAGCTAAATTCAATACACAAATTTGCCTGTTTTATAAACTAGGCCTGAGAGGTGGTTAGTATAACACTTCACATTATAGAGCAAAAGAGCAGACTTAGTTGACCTAAGTGACCTGTCTTATAGTTCTCTGAGCCAAGGGTACACTGTACATATTTTGTGTGCACTGTAGCTAGTGTACAGAGCCTATAGTGTGGTCCCACTGTGTGCACTGTAGCTAGTGTACAGAGCCTATAGTGTGGTCCCACTGTGTGCACTGTAGCTAGTGTACAGAGCCTATAGTGTGGTCCCACTGTGTACACTGTAGCTAGTGGTGGACTTATGTTGTCTCTAATATTAAAGGGGTGTTTTTCAAGTGAGTTTAAAGGATGTAGGTAATTCTGTGAGGCTAAGTGTGTTAGCATTGCTCAATTAGGCTTGGTCATTTGTACACACGATTGTTGATCATGCGACAATTTCAGACACTCCCTTAATATTATGTACACTGTCATGTATGTAGATTATCGATGTACTTGATTCAGCTCGTTAGGTAGAGCTTACTTATGTGTACGGACACACTCCACTTGTGTGCGTGTGTGTGTGCGTGTGTGTGTGTGTGTGTGGGTGTGAGTTTGTGTGTGTGTGCGTGTGTGTGTGTGTGTGTGTGTGTGTGTGTGTGTGTGTGTGTGTGTGTGTGTGTGCGTGCGTGTGAGTTTGTGTGTGTGTGTTTTAGGAAGTTGGTTTAAAGTTTAACTATTGTTGAAGGTACCTATAATCACAGTTACTGTAATAAAGGAACCTTGTATTGTGTGATCATCACTGCACCTGCTTCCATTCTAACCCACACACACAGAGATGTGCCCACACTGGTGGTGGTAGTGGTTGGTACTAACCACCTCTAGACAACAATAACCATCTCTTAGGCCAAGCTAGTTTACTTAAAATAGGAAAATTGGTGTATAATTAATGATTGAAAATAGCCACCACTTAGAAAGTCTGGCACACCACTACCCATACCTCCACTACCCACACCTCCGCTACCCACACCTCCGCTACCCACACCTCCACTACCCACACCTCCACTACCCACACCTCCACTGCAGTTCACTACACTCCACTAGTTCTCACTCTGTGGACTTACAATTATTGTTAAGCTATTCAGCAATAGTTGAACTTTAACCTCACGCCCCCACCCCCTCTTGTGTAGGTGGGTGCAGCTATCTCTATGACGTACACGACCGGGCAGCCGATAGTGTTTGTGGGCACAGGACAGAGGTACACTGACCTGAAGAGTCTGAATGCATCAGCTGTAGTGTCACTACTGCTCCAGTGAAAGGATATACATGTATTGAGTAGTAACTTAGTTGATATAGTAGTCACGTATTAGTTAGTTCACTATAGCTTGAATGTAAGTGAAAGAGGAAAAAAGAAACTATAGTTGACAGAACAATGGACAGCTAGTGTAGTAGAGCTTCAATTGTGTAATTTGATCTCAAGATGTGTGCATATACTTTCGTATTTGCTAATGACTGCATATAATTGCATGGTGAATAATTGATTTGATTTCGTGTACACCACACTGAGTAACTATAGCTAGCTACCACAGCAACCAATAACACGTCTATACAGCACACAGAGTAATTATTATACAAGCATGCCTTGGTGGAAGCTAACCAACAGATGGTCTGCTAATGGTTTATGCAAAGGTTGACTGCATGGGTGAATCAAAAGCATGCATGTCTGTGTTTTATCAGTGTAGAGTGTGTCCTATTAGGGTGTAGTATACTTAATTAACATGTCATATCATGTCATGAACAAATGAATAAAAATTATATTACTTGATAATTATTATTTATTGACAAACAACAGACTATATAGCGGATACATGCATGATATAGGGATAACAGTTATGAGTTGTTTATTGGCTTAAATGTCCGTTTCCGTGGTAGTACTGCTCGCCCTGCTGTCCAGAGATTGTGCTGATCGCTTCACAGAGTTGACAGAGACCCGCTCCAAACTGTGTGTGTGTGTTTGGGGGGGGGGGGGGAAGGGAGGTACACAATTTAATATCATTTCAAGTTGGCTCTGTAACTAGAGTTCTGATTGTCCAAATTCAACGATTTTATGATTTTATGAAAGCGCCCATTCAGATGGATGCTAAAATCTCAAATTTGGAACGGGCTATAATTTCCATTTTCAGGAAAATCCCAGTCTTTTGTCAAAAACAGGCCCAAAAATAGACTTTTGATTTCAACACATCATCTGAAAGGCTTTGCTCTCTCTAAGCTTCAAAAAATCATAAAATTAACATATAAAATATTTCATCAACGGAATTAAAGTTATGGCTGCTCAAAAAGAGCTCAATTCTTACCTCATTCTTCTGAAATACTCTCGCTCCTTCTCTTTGTCATCAGACACTGTACACAAGAATGTGTGGGTGTGTGTGTGGGTGGGTGGAGGGTGTGCATGTGTGTGTGTGTGGGTGGGTGGAGGGTGTGCATGTGTGTGTGTGCGTGTGTGTGGGTGTGAAGCAAGTATCGGCTCCTTTACTTAGCACAACCACAATTCACAAACCTTTATCATTTTCCCTCCGTGTTGATTGGACGTACTTTAGAGACAATATCACCACCAACACCACCGTACACAAAACCAACAGCCCTCCGAATATCACTCCGTACAGCAATGCCAGGTCCGTTGCCTTGAGTTCAGAGGTCAATGTTGGGTCAAAGGTCGTAGTGATCTCTGTTGGGGCGATTGGTACAGAGATGAAAACCACGCCTTTCCAATCTCGAAGAGTGAAACGTAATTTAATAAATTCCTGTTTTTGATTCTCAATAGCTACAGGGAGGTGCTCTCCTGAGACCACACCCACCCATCCATTACCCCAATTAACGTCAACCACTAACTGCGACTGATTACGAAGTGCCACAGGCAAAATCCATCGAAGCGAAACAGATCCATTATCATGGCGATGTACGTCGGCAGAAATATCAACTGCAGGGGGAAAAATTTGTTATTTTTTGCCGTATTTCGGAATGCAACGTTTTTTAATTGCGAATTGTGAGTTTTCGCATAAATCGCAATCAAACCACACAAGAGTGAGCATGTGCATGCAATTTCCCATGCTTTTCATGCAATTTGCAATAGTTAGAAACGCCATCAGGCTGCATGTACAGTTCATTCACAATCAATTAACCGCACATTCGAAACCCGATATACAGTAATTTTAGTCATGTGATTATCACATAATCTCACCTATATCAAAGGGGGTGGTGTAGTCACATGACACAGTCTCTCCGTCCTCGTAGGTCACACGAAAAACGTATGAGCACGAAGGTAGCAAATTGTTCAGAGCAACGGTACCGTTAGCTGTTGAGTGATCGAGCTCTTGTGTTATGTGTGCCTCTGTGCAGACGTGTGTGAGAGATGTTAGGGGGTGGTCCGAAGTGTACGACAGTGTGTGGGCGGAGCTAACGGAACAACTCCTGACAATCTCTAAAGAAAGAAGAGAAATAAAAATTAATTGTTTATTCAGTATTCTTGTCATACGTAGCCACTGTGTATGTATACGTAGGTAATAAACTACCAGGCAGGGATGTGTCCACACTGGTCGGTGGTGGTGGTTGGTACTAACCACCTCTAGACACAAATAACCATCTCTTAGTTTACTATACATTAAGGAGGCAAATTTGATTGAAAAATAGCCACTTACTTCAAACATACTGAGCACATAGCTGAACTATTATTTCAATGTAATTTAGCGTGTAATGCATTGCAATATTCAATTGCACTATTTATAGCTATAAGACATATCACAATACATGATTGTACGAATACAGACTTTGTTTTCACAATACCCTAATGATAATTAATATGGTTAACTAAGTAGAGAGAGATCTAGAGTTATGTTTACTAAGATACACGTCTGCAATAATAATTATAATGCTCTAATTAAAAGCATTCTCACGCACGTACAAAACAATCCTAAATCTCCGGCTCTATATATTATACTCACGTTGCACAGCAGACACCACCACCCTCAGTCCCGCCCCCTCATCGTGTATTGTGTACGCCCACACCACCACTGTCACATCCTCTCCATATTCAAGGAAAATTTCCGGTCTCGCCCAAAAATATGCTGTTTTTAAATCTGTTGATTCTCTGGCTACCATTATCGGTGGATTTTGTGCATTCCCGTAGTTTATTTTATAGCCGAGTAGCTTCGCGTCTGTCTGTGGTGGTTGCCAGGACAACAGTACCCCTCCGTCTTGCGCAAGTTGATTAACAAGTATCAGGGGAGGTCCAATGAGAGGGAGGTCAGTGGGAAGGGGGTCAGTGGGAGGAGGGCCAGTAGGAGACTCCGTGGGTACTACACAAGGGGGGTAGGGGCAATCACATGGTAGCAGGGCTACATACGTATATTAAAGCAGACTTTTGATTTTGAAAAAGTACTAGAGTTAGCTCTGTAACTAGAGTTCTGATGGTCCAAATTTAACGATTTTATGATTTTCTGAAAGCTTAGAAAGACACATATCAAATTGTGTCATCAAAGTTCATATTTGAGAGATAAAAGTATTTGCCAATTTAGTCGTACCATGGATTATAGCTCATGGTCCAAGGCCGAAAAATCCAACAAAATTTTGGATTTAAACACATAATCTGAAAGGTCTCTTCCTAAGCTTTCAAAAAATCATAAAATTAACTTTATTGGACCAACAGAACTCAAGTTATGGTCGTAAATTCAAATATGCTGCTCTATACGTACTTAAATTGAACTAGTTCACTCCCATCACTTACCCACGAGGCCAGCCGGAGAGACCACCACCCTCAGCCTTGCTCCCTCATCCTGTAGAGTGTATGCCCACACCACCACTGTCACAACCTCGCCATACTCAAGGAAAATATCGGGTCTCACACCAAACGTACGCTTGTCTACTGCCGTCGATTCTCTGGCTACCATTGTCGGTGGATATTGTGTGTTCCCGTAGTTAATCTTGTAGCCGAGTAGTTTTGAGTCTGTCTGTGGTGGTTGCCAGGACAACAGTACACCTCCCGAGGGTGATACAGCAGCGGTGACAAGCAGAGGAGGTCCAATGAGAGGGAGGTCAGTGGGAAGGGGGCCAGTGGGAGGAGGGCCAGTGGGAGGGGGGCCAGTAGGAGACTCCGTGGATACTACACAAGGGGGGTAGGGGCAATCACATGGTAGCAGGGCTACATACGTATATTAAAGCAGACTTTTGATTTTGAAAAAGTACTAGAGTTAGCTCTGTAACTAGAGTTCTGATGGTCCAAATTTAACGATTTTCTGATTTTCTGAAAGCTTAGAAAGAGACATATCAAATGGTGTCATCAAAGTTTATATTTGAGAGATAAAAGTATTTGCCAATTAATTTTAGTCGTACCATGGATTATAGCTTATGGTCCAAGGCCGAATTATGGCCCAAAACATTTTTGGATTTAAACACATCACTTAAAAAGACTCTTTAAAAAAAATCATAAACTTAACGTTATTGGACCAACAGAACTAAAGTTATGGCCGTTAATTCAAATATGCTGCTCTACGTACTTAAATTGAACTCACTTACCCACGAGGCCAGCTGGAGAGACCACCACCCTCAGTTCCGTCCCCTCATCCTGTAAAGTGTATGCCCACACCACCACCGTCACAACCTCGCCATACTCGAGGAAAATATCTGGTCTCACACCAAACGTACGCTTGTCTACTGCCGTCGATTCTCTGGCTACCATTGTCGGTGGATATTGTGTGTTCCCGTAGTTAATCTTGTAGCCGAGTAGTTTCGAGTCTGTCTGTGGTGGTTGCCAGGACAACAGTACACCTCCCGAGGGTGACACAGCAGCGGTGACAAGCAGAGGAGGTCCAATTGGCACCACTGGGTCTGCAACGAGAAACATAAACATGCAATACCACCATCAGTGCCCATGCGTAATAATAATAATAATAATAATTAAAATGGAGGCTATCATTATTTCCAATCCTCAATCTCAATTCAACACACAAAATAATTTGCCTATTAATTTAGAGCATATAATTACTATAATGCAGCTAGGTCTATATTTTGGGTTAGTACCAACCACCAGTCCACCACTGACCAGTATTACTATGGGCACATGCATATCCTGTATAATCCTTATTTGAACACGGAGCATTGACATATGCTGACAGTCTAATTAATAAGGTATCACAGGAAAGACGACATTACAAACATGCACACAGACACCATTTACGTAAGCTAAAGTGCAGCCGAAGTATTACACATGCATACAAACAATTAGTATTCTTACCTAGTACGGTTAGGGTGATGATAGCATATAATGGCTGCTCAAAATAAGGCGATCTGACTGTGCACACATAGTCACCGTCATCAGCAACTGTCACTGCCATTATCTGATACTTTGATGTCACCTGACCTACGCTGCTACTGACCACACCCCCTTCTCGGAGACTCCCCTCGACACGGCTCCACTCTACGCCCACTCCACTCCCCTCACCCTCACACAACAGCTCGACTGGCTCTCCGACACGGGCCGTCAAAGAGTCACTCACAAGCACACGGAGTGGAGCTGTGGAGGGGCGGTTAGGGGTAGTATACACGGGGGGTTACATACATAGGGGGGTAGTATACACGAGGGGGTTACGTACATAGGGGGGTAGTATACACGAGGGGGGGTAATATACATGGAGGGGTCGTATGCACAAGGGGGTAACGTAATATACACGAGGGGGTAATATACATGCACATACTAGAACTGTAAAATAAGCATCAAAACTTTTACAAATTTGCACAAAATAATATTGAGAAGTACATGCAATAATTATTCTACTCTCTAGGACTGCATGCACTGAACATTACACTGCATAAGATATGTGTAAGCTGCTAAATAGTGACGACAAGAACACACACACACATGCATGCAGAGAATAGAAGCGATGGTCTGCATGCATGTTCTGTATAAACTGCATGCATAAATGATGTGCAAGCTGTTATAGTGACAGGAAGCTTGAACACACAGAACAGAAAATGGAAGCCATGGATGAGATGAGCCGGCCACAGTCATTCCATTCACTTATTCTCATGTTACAAACCGGACACTAGCTATTCAATTAATCATGAGAAACTGTCAAACTTCATTAATCATGCAACAAAGACTCGACAGTTGTCAACAGCGAACAAATTTGCTATATAGAGTTGCAATTGTGACCCCCTTTTGAACATTACAATATATCTTTATTCTAAGCATACCATAATTATGACAAGTGCTACTGCATGAATTATTACATGTATATAACAATTGAAAGTGAAATTCCTACAGTCTATATAATAATATAAGTCAGCTAGGGCATCCAGTTCTTTACGCATATAGCTAATTTTGGTCTTTCCCTGTAATGATGTTACCTAACTTTGCATCAAAAATTGAACAAATTTCCCTCCTCTCCCACCCCACCCCCCACAGCCTCACCTGCTGTCACAGTGACACTGGTACTGAGCATCAAGACCCCCCACATAGCCCTACAGGTGTACGTCCCCGGGCTATCCACAATGAGCGTGGTATTCATCACGTTTAAATCTGCGACTACATCGTGACTAGGCAACACACTGCCTGAGGGTCCATACCACACCACTCCAGCTCCTATAGTAGCCACACAAACTATCTCAACGGGCCCGTTCAGCTCTATCGAATCAGGATACGCCTACATACGGGGGAGGGTGGGTGGCTCAATGTTGTTAATCACACGTTATATACATGTATGGAACATCACACATTCCCATGCATTAATGCACTACATTCCTGTAAGTTGATACCAGCATCAATCATGACTCACTGCAATCATCTCTCTAGGGAAATTATCACTCGTTGTGAGGCCATCTGTCGTAGACTGTGTGGTCTCAGAGATGGTGGTAGCGATTGTTACAATATCATTGTCTGTGCCACTCGTACCCGTAGCACTAACAGTACTCGCATCTGTGGCACTTGGAGTCGTAGCTGTGGTCTCAGCTGTCGTTGATGTACTTTCTGTTGGACTACTGGTAGCCTTGGTAGTAGAGCTCTGAGTTGTTCCCTGAGGTGTAGCCGTGGTAGTAGGACCCTGCGTTGTTCCCTGAGGTGTAGCTGTGGTAGTAGGGCTCTGCGTTGTTCCCTGAGGTGTAGCCGTGGTAGTAGGGCTCTGGGTTGTTCCCTGAGGTGTAGCCGTGGTAGTAGGACCCTGCGTTGTTCCCTGAGGTGTAGCCGTGGTAGTAGGACCCTGCGTTGTTCCCTGAGGTGTAGCCGTGGTAGTAGGACCCCGCGTTGTTCCCTGAGGTGTAGCCGTGGTAGTAGGGCCCTGCGTTGTTCCCTGAGGCGTATTAACGACAATGCTGCTTTGAGAACACCCATACAACCCCTCTGCTATGCATTGATAGACTCCTCCTCCACTGGACTGGCTGAGTGCGTGTGTGATGGAGAGTCCGCTATCGCTACTCATTGATTCCAGGAGACGGCCATTATGAAACAACAAAGCTTTTACTGGACCTGTGGGACACAATTATTAATAGTAGGCAAGCACATTATTATGCAGTCATTCTGCAAATAATTATTTTACAAACCTCTTCACCTAACGAACCTTTTCACCTAGCTCACTAGAAATAAATGTTAAAGCAGAAATGCTACTCTATACACAGCCTATACTATATACAGTGTACGTAGCTTTGTAGTGCAGGTTGTACTTTCTCTAATGGTTTGCATTCCAAGAAAAAAGTGAGAAGAGTGCTATACAATGCCATTAGAATGGCTATAAGTGACTCACCTTCGTCTTGTACTGTCCAGGATAGTGATGACATGTCTCCCATGGCAACTGTCGCAGATGGCTCTTCCGTAAAGTCTGGCGGACCTGTGTATGTGTGATATATGTGTGATGTGTGTGTGTGTGTGTGCAGTGTGTGGTGTGATATTCACGTTGATCAGTTGTCTATGAATAAGTTCATTACCACATGCAGTGTGATGCATGAGCACATTAACACCTATTCTCACCTTTGACCTCTAGCCTCACATCACTGTACATCTCACCCTCACTGTTACGAGCAATACATCGATATACACCACCCTCGTCAGAGGTCACGGGGTCAATTACTAGCGACCCAGATTGGAGCACGCTTGCAGTGGAAGGAAAGATCTGTGAATGAAGTTTTTCCCAACGTATTTCAGAAGGTGGGAAACCAGATGCAGTGCATTCAAATATTGCAGATTCTCCGAGCGATTTAATTAGAGTATTGGCGGGGGTGATGGTGACGTTAGGAACGACAGGGGTCAATAGGTTATCTGCAAGTGCGCGGGGGAGAGTATCAACACAATTCGATTGGAATGAGAAACTACAAAACTTACAGGAAACAGTGAGCATTCCAATGATTGATCGTCTTGTAGCCCCTGTGAACTCGTTGTAAGCAATACACTGGTACTCCCCTTCATCAGTCAACTGTGTGTTAGTAATATACAAGTTCCCAGTGGCAAGGACAGTGAGTCTTGCGTCCGACTGGAGGTTCAAGTCTGTTCCATCTTTCTTCCAGTGAATGTTTGGGGCAGGCTCACTAGGCGGAGGCTTACAGGTCATCATCGTGGTGCCGTTCACATTGACAACAGTATCGACAGGATTAACCGGAAATGGTGATGCTTGAATGCCTGAATTACGATAAAAAATATATTTACAAATATGTAATTTAGATTTTAAATGAAGCATCTTACGTGCATGAATTATCTCAGCTGGGCATGATACTGTAGTCATGCCGTTGCTAGTAGCGATGCAGTAATACTTCCCTGCATGCGTGTGTGCATGAAATCCCTCGATTATAAGCTCAGCTCCCCTCAAAACCACACCATCCCCTGCTATCACTGGTGTCAAATCGTTGCCATTGTATCTCAACCAAGAGGTAGAGTCTGCTGGGCAGGACAAAGTCACTGTGCCATTGTTGACTGCAAAGGCACGCTCTGGAGTTACTGTCTGAGCTCCTGTAGGAGTACAGTAGATAGTTATTATAATAATACAATGAATCATGTTGTGTCTAAAAGCTCATGCATTGCAGCTTGTATAGCCAACTATAGCTATGCCTGTAATCATTCACACACAACTTACTTGAAGCAGTGGTGTATGCCAGTAGAGCTAGGCTAATATAGAAGTAGTAGTTCATGTTCAGACAAGCACAGAGAGTCGGACTCGAGCTAGGCTAGCTAGGGCTTTGCAAGACGGTATTGTTTTGCTGAGTATAGTAGTGTGTGCAGACAAGCAGTGAGGCACGCCCACACTTCTGTCACATTGGTACCACGCCCACATGAGTGTGCGCATGCGCAATACAAACTTCCACCAATTAACTAGCAATGAATATAATTAAAATGTGTGGTTTGAAGCGTTAGGGTGTGGATATTTTACACGTTTTTTACAAGCTTCAAGCAAACAGACAAACAGCTCAAGAAACTACCAATAATACAGACAAGAATCATAGAAGCAGCTCCAAGAGGGACGGGACAAGATGAAGTGGACGTTAGCGTTTCTTATAGCGGCTACAATTATCGGCTATAGCCAAGCCGCACACACGGGTGAGTTAAAAGCTAGCGCTTGTAGTTACGTTACGTTAGTTAGTTAGTTACTGCCAGCTGTCATACTTCTACACATATAGTACATGCACAATATTTAATAGTAATTATAAAGCCAGGACACAATTTGCATAGTATAGAACATATTCATTTGTATATGTACAGAGAAAAATGGGGTGGAAATAGGACATAAGGTATAGCTTTGCTTAGCCGGCTTTGTTACAATCTATCGAACAAATTTAGACATGTTTATTTTTACACTAAGCAAGCGCAAGGTACCCCCATTAAATATCATACCTTTTATATCTACATGATATGACACATGTTTGTGAATACACGTACCCATATGGTGTGTGGTGTACCTCAGATAAAGTATACGAACTATAACATCACATGACATGTCTCACCATTCAATAGACCGGGGTTTGTTGTCCCTTAGGCAACACATTTCCTAAAATGTGTCTTGCTGCTTAGTTACATGTCTGTGTGTGTTAGTCTATCAATTAGTTTACGTTTCAGCAAGTAGAGAGACCTGTTAAATACATTCCAACGACTCCCTCCCACACACATACAGAGGTAGGAGTGGCTCCTAGCTTTAACAGTGAGCAAGAAGATGTGGTTGTCTTTGCAACCAACGCTGATGGATCTAATTCAGATCTTAGCCTACAATGCGATGTTTCTGGGACCCCTACACCTACCGTGACTTGGTACAGGGGAGATGACGTGGTTGACGCTAGTTTTGTGCTTTCGAATGGTACCTTCTTGTTTCAAAATATCACTAAGGGAGACTATGCTTCCACGGCTGGAGTTATCTATCACTGTGAGGCTACTAACACCATTGGAGAGCCTGGCTTCATTGCAACCATCCGTAGTAGAGACATCACTGTCCACTATGCATGTAAGCAATTCATGCTCCTATAATTATAAGAATTGTATTTATCGTTTTCTTTCTTTGCAGTTTTCGGTGGCTTTATGCCAGCTGAGGAAGAGCGTACGTTTATACCCACTGCACCTGCTGTTCCATTGCCTGGTATGCTTATTGGTATCGACATAGCTCTTGAGTGCAGGGTTGGGGACTCGCAGCCACCTCCAGACATCGTGTGGTTTCAAGACGATTTTGTAGCACCTTTAGTCGAGGACAAAGACGGTAATGCCATAAGGTTTCTGGAGGGTGGAAGATGGGCCTACATTCGAGATATTGAGACTTTCCCACACGAGTATCACTGTGAAGTAAGCAATGCTCGAATGAACGGATCAGAGAGAAGCCCTCAGACGTATTTTGTCAATGGTACTGGACTAGATGAAACGAATTTTGTGTACAAGGAAATAGGAGATCTCACGGCTTTGTCGACTGATAACTTTGAATTCAGCTATGTTTCTTCAGAAGGGACAGCAAATCGTGCTTGTCTTTTCTATTTTAATGGTGTTCAAATTCCTGCCTTAGGAGCAGTAGGTGCGATCACAAATTTATTACCTCCTCCCCCATCTCTGGTCACTCTGCAATGCAGATCCAACCAAGTCAATGTTGTCAGTAGTGGAACAGTCACAGTGCAACGTAAGGACACACACACGCACACACACACACACACACACACACACACACACACACACACACACACACACACACACACACACCCCACACACACACACCCACACATACAGAAAGAGCCATGATAATGATGGATCCCTTGGACTCACGTGAAGTGATTGTAGGATCAAGCTCTGCTATGCCTACCTCCTTCTCCTGTGCCAACACTGGCTTCCCTGCACCCTCAACAGTGTGGTACTTCAATGGAGATAGAGTTGACTCTTCATTCGTTGGAATTGTCTTTGACGACACTATGCTAACTATTGAAAACCCTCAAGTCAGTCACTCTGGAGTGTACCAGTGCTTTGTCAGTAATATAGTGTCTGAAGATAATGCTGCCTGGTTGTTGGAGGTCAGAGCTCCAGGTAACAACCATTGCTTTTGTTTGTATGTACATGTCAGCTTATATTTGTTGCGTATTTAATTCCTGTACAAGTACAGGGTAAAATTCACATTATAATAAAAAATTAATAATTATAATTAAATGTAAAAATGTTATGTATTGTTTCATTACACAGTTGCACCCATTGCCCTGGCTTTCAATGAGACTGCCATTGCTGGAGCAATGAGAGACAGACAAGTTGGTACTCTCTTTATGGGTGACTTTGGGACCATGGTCACAGTACCTGTGTCTGTGGAGGCTGACCCATGCCCGAGTGTACAGTGGTCCTTCAAGGGCTCGAACATTGCTAACGGAGACAAGTACACTATCACCAACCCTTGCAGTGATACTAATGCGGCATCTCCCTTCACGTTTATGTTGACCGTGACTAATCTGACCAATGAAACATCAGGAGCTTATTTTGCCACCTTTAGCAATCTCGCTGGAAGTGGGAGTCTTTCAGCCGTGTACATTACTATACCAGGTATAATTATATACAATAATTATTAAGATAAAAACTAGTGTGAACAACCTCATCTTTATAATTATGGTTTATTCTTCCCCTCCAGTTGCCACTAGCGATCCAATTTCTTCATTGAGCTTGTCAGTTATTGATAACCCTGCTGCCATGTGTCTACTCAACGCCAGCACTGTCACCATGACTTGCCAAACCAATGGCTTCCCACGGCCTGAAGTAAAATTTCTAATGGGGCGCAACATCATCACTCCAGGAGAGGGGAACTTCCTAAGAGTCTCACAAACCTTTGCCGACCAAGTGAGTTTTTTTTTTCGGTTGTTTTGGTAGCTATCTTTGAGAGCTCATAATTTGTGTTCAGTTTGTCCAATTTCAAAACTAATTGATGCATTCAATAGCTCTCAGAATTACCTTTCCAATGGTGTGCTTAGATACAAGTTCTGTGATTGGTTGAAATCCAGATGTTAATTACACCTACCCATTCTTTTCCTTCAGATACAACTGTCTGATATTGTAACGGAAGATGCTGGAATATACAGATGTGAACGTTCAAGTGAATCTATTGAATTTGCCGAGGAGCCATTTGTATTTTGCAGTAAGTCAATGTATAGGGAACACACACACACACACACACACACACAAACATGCACACACACACACACACACACACACACACACACACACACACACCCACACACATATTTACCTCCCCCCCCCTCCTCTACAGCCGAGCCGTTCGTCACAAACTTTAGTTCATCACCAAACACAATAGAAGGCGCTGAACTGGAGGTGGATTGTGAGATCATGGGCATCCCCACACCGACAATTACGTGGCTTAAAGGTGGCAATATGCTCTCTTCAGGAGAGGATATCAGTATTGTTACGCCTTCTGGCAACCTGTTTCTGTCTCGAGTAACTATCGACAGTGCCACATCAGCCAATGCTGGTACATACACTTGTGTGGGGACTAATCCAGCCGGAACAGTTACCAGGGACATCAGTGTGGAGGTCAATGCAGGCCTAGGTACGTTATGAAGTATGCTGCGAAATTTTTTATTTTTGTTGTTTTCGTGGGTTAGCAGTCCTACACGAAAATTAGCTTAACTGAAGGCGTGGCCTGAGAGTGTTTCCAATAAGCACATTCAACCCACGAAATTTATTCAACGGAATGCTTTCAGAGGATAAGTACCTCGAAAATTTCGCGCTATACAATACTTCAAATGTTGGTAGCTTACGAATTAGCCAATTCAAATTTTGGTTATTGGTACTTCTTCTATGTACTCCATTATAGCATGTACAAAATGACTTACTATAGTTTATATATACTCACTGTAGTTGCTGGCTTATCTCTGGCGGAGATCATCGGTATAGCAGCCGGGGGTGCTGGTTTCATCTTAGTGATTGTATTGATCATTCTCCTCCTGGTGTGCGTTTACATGTGTGCCAGGAGCTCCAAATCAGTTGATCTGGCGCCCTACAATGTCTCAGGGGGAAAGTGAGTACCTATTTTATATACTCTTTGCGTGTCTTTCGATTGCGATAAAAAAAAATTGCAATCGAAAAGAACGTCGCATTCGAAACCTGATATATAGTAGTACTGTTTTGTTTTGTTTTGAGAAAACTACGTATAATATAATCCTTACCCCTTTTTCTCTGTATAGATCATACACTGACTATAGCGCTGATCCACGTGGCAATGTTGACAGAGACAGTGATGAGGAAGATGTGGCACAACCCGAGGCATTTAGCCCAGAGTATGAGAGTCTGCCTGCACTTCGACCTGCTGCTCCTCCCATGTATAAGCCCACCCCCAACTACCCACACGGAGGTACGTGTGTGTGCGTCTAAGTTTGGTGACCACGTATATTGTATGCCAGGAATTATGCAACCTTTAAAGCGTTTGTTTAGACAACAGTGAGTGTGCATTTGCAATGTCTCCCATTAAAATAAGTTCTGTATAGTCGGACTAATTGACAAAACCTAGTCCCCTAGTCCACATGTATACTATATACTTCAAGAAACTTTCCCTAGTATTAATTTTACTATTTCTAAGAAAGAATAGTTACTGTATACTCTGACTCATAATAACTGATTTCTTACATGTAGTTTTACATTAATTTCGATATAATTTAGTCTATGTAAGTTATACAACTCTGGGACCACCCTACACAAAACTTAATACTTATATACACAAATTATAATTCTTTTCAATGCTTCCCACCGCTAGCTACATGATAGTTGAAGTTGTAACCTGATCGAGTCATACCCAACATTTAATATTATTATTTTGGCCCCTAGCTCCACTCGGAGGTGATGACATTGAGATGATGAAAGTGCCTCCTCCGGACACCGACTCTTTTGTGGGTGCTCCTGCTTACAGACGAGTAAGTATGTGTGTGTGTGTGTGTGGGTGTGTGTGGGTGTGGGTGTGTGTGTGTGTGTGCGTGTGCGTGTGTGTGGGTGTGGGTGTGGGTGAGAGAGCTCAAATAAAAAACTAATGGACTGAATACTCACTTCTTAGATGCTTAAGTATGCTTACAACAGAAGTTCTAGATCTTTGAGGCCTTGTTTTACGTACATGTACTGTGTGGGCGTGTGTGTGTTATGTGCCCCCTGTGTGTAGGACGAGTAGGTGCTAATGTTTGTGTTGCGTCTCCGCCAAGTGAATTAGCGACATTCACGGTCTGTTACACCCAATTGAGCAATGATATTCACACAGTGGGAGTTGTCTGCTTGTGTGTCTGTGTGTGGTACAGTGTAATGGGAGAGAGGGGGCTAGTATTATCTGGTCAACACTGGTATGTGTCACTGTCAATAGTGGACTTAGATCATAGGCAACGTTTGGAATTCCATACACTTGAAGTGGGTAGTTGTGAAACCTGTGAATAAAGATGATGAAGTTCTCTCTGTATGCCACATGTAAATAGCTAGAGGCTAAACATGAAGTCATGTGTACACACCATTTTATAAAATAGAACACACACAGTGATTTTCATGTTCTGTTCGTATGTATACCATCTTAGGCAAACTTTGGAATGCCATGTATTCCTGAAGTGTTGAAATCTGTGTAATGATGCTGAAATGTGATTGGCTTCCCTGTAAATAGCTGGAGGCATTTCCCTACGCTTGTAGTTATGTGTTCACAGGAATTTGTATGATAGAAAACACACAGTGATTCATTTTCATGTTCAGAGGGGGAAACCTTTAAAATAGTATTACTTGTACTACGTGCTTAATATTTCCCCAGCCCGATTTTGTATTCTAACACCATAGCTGTATATCACTCACACACCCTCACCACCCGCCCACACACCTCACACACCCTCACCACCCGCCCACACACTGCACACACCCTCCCCACAGGACAACGGTGACTACAGACCTAGCCCCGACGATTTCCTATCAGAAGATGCACAGTTTGTGTGAACAGAATCATGAGCAACTCTCTCTATAGGCAAATGTTATCTTCTCATTACCCGGGAAAAAAATGTCTCGAGTATAATATAAAATAATATTATAATTATTATAGATTCTAGTTTCTTGAATACTCTTTATAGTGCATAATGTTTTTAATGCAGTTGCTCCCTCGAACTATCTATTTTCACTATTATTTTTCATTTACACACATTTATTAGAAATAGATTCTTTTGTTGTGTAAAATAATGTATAAATTCAAATTAAATTTTGTGTTGTCTATGAGAATTAAATATAAAAAAGCAAAAAAAAAAAAAATTATTATTATTGATTTTTTGCGGTATAGTGGGTATTAATATCTAGGGCGTCTATAATATCATTCTCAAAGACGCCACCTTGTGTCTGGAGTACTGTTTTCTTTCGGGGTCAAGCCGCGGGTTGAAACACTAGCCTAAAAGCTAAAAAGCCTGGCTGTCGCCGCCAGTCTAATAAGAATTATAGATGGGTGCATGCATGCCTATGTGTCCAAGCAGCTACTGGAAGACCTGGAAAGACTGCATAGCAACTACCCCACTCTTACAGCCCTAAACTACGAGCACAGCGGTCTGGGGGATGATGCAGCGAAGCAATTGGCAAAGGCTCTAGTCGGCAACCACGCTCTGCGAAGACTACGGCTGGGAGGCTGCAACCTGACCTCCAGCGGTATACACAGTGTGTGCAGGTCCCTGTGTGATAATAGAGTGGTACCTGCTCGCATTAGAAAGCTAGAATTGGTGAGTTAAGCTAGCTAGTAACAAGTAGCTAGCTGACCAGCCCCACCCCCTTTTCTGCAGAATACACAGAAAAGTGATGACCTTTTTTTAGGTAAAATTCAACACTGTATGCATGCAAATCTCAATAGCAGAAAAACGTTGACTTTTCCATGATCTTGTACCAAACATATCTGAGGAACCCTGGCCATATCCTATAGCAGCAACTGCAGGAAAACAGGATATATATAATACTTATTGTCTACTACATCAGAATTTATGGCAGTAAACCTCCGAGGACGAGGGCGAAGCCCCGCGAGGCCAAGGATGGTTTACGTTTGCCGAATGTAGTGGACAATAAGTGTTATATACCCACTTGAATGAAAACTACTTGCAACCTAAGCTACCTCACCTTGGATACAACTAGCTAACAGTCTCAAAAACTAACTTGTCAATGTCCATGCACTGCAAGCAGTGAGCCCCACCCTTCCTGGTGTTTAGCGAGCCTCACCCATCTGTTCTGCCTTGTCAACAAGTGTCTAGCTTCTTCTCTGCTGTGTAGATCAGTATAAAATCAGTTCGCCCTCAAGGCAAGGGAGTTTATGTGGAATGCGGAATTTATGGTAGTTAAACCCCACCCAGTTGCTATGATACAGACCCCCAAGTGGGGTATAAACAATGTAACAGCTAGGAAAATAGTTATATTCTTGTAGATTTAAGTTACAGTAGTGTCATACACAGCATTTCTGTGTTCTTTTTGGTTAGATCATAATAATTATGCTGGGTTGTTTGAGATGGCAGGTTCTGGAGTGTAGTTGCCTTTCTTCCTTGACTTCAAGAACAGTAAACTGAGCAATAATACAACCAGAGTTATGAGGAGGATCAAAAGTACTCAATGAATCTGCAAAATGATAAATTATTATAGAATTGAGAATCTAGATAACATACCTAGCATTTCCATATCAGTTATCATGACCTCCACGCTGGTTACCATGGAAACTGTTCCGGCTGCATTAGTCCCCACACATGTGTACACACCAGTATTGGCTAGCGTGGTATTGTCGATATTACTTGAGACAGAAACATGTTGTTAGAAGACCTGCATGGATATATCGATACCAGGTTCTGAAGAGTTATCTTTAATCCATGAAATGACAGTGAGAGCATGCCCATAATTTCACATTCCACCTCCAGTTCAGCGCCTTCTATATTGTGTTTGTTGATGAACTAAAGTTTGTGACGAACAGCTCAGCTGTAGAGGAGGGGGGGAAGTCAGGTAAGTGTGTGTGTGTGTGTGTGTGTGTGTTGCATAAATTGACTTACTGCAAAACACAAATGTGTTTTGGGCAAATTCAACAGAATCACTTAAAAGGTACGCTCCATCATCTTCCATTACGATATCAGACAGTTGTATCTGAAGGAAAAGAAATGGGTACGTGTAATTAACATAAAATATCCACCCCAGCCTTTGAGTGGCTGATCACACACACACCATTGGAAAGGTAATTCTGAGAGCTATTGAATGCATGGTTTTTAAATTAAACGTCAATCTGAACACAAAATTATTATGGGCTCTCAAAGACTATATAGACAAGGAACACTTGTACGCTCATGCTACTAGTAACAGAGCACCACCCTCAGAATCAATGTACTCTGAACTATAGATCAGTGCAATTTTATTATATCATTTTTTACATTATCAACATCAATTATGATTTTGACTAAAAGAAACAATGTCACTGGAACTATAAAATTATACAAAACTATAATAGTATAATACTTACAGTCATTAAATACTACATTGAACAACCAGTCTTATAGATCTAAACTAGAGTTTCATTTCGCCCCCGGCTCTTCTAAACCGTACGCTGGGTTGTCAGAAGTCAGTACAGGGTCCGGAGTGAAGTTACCTTCGATGGTTTCATATTCTTTATTGCCACCTGATGTGTTCTCTTCTGCTAGACCATATGCTGCGTTTACAGATATCACAACAGGATTTGGGGAGCTGTTGTCTTCTATAGTGTCATAGATGACAGGGTCTGTAGTGTAAGCGCCTTTCTTCCTTGACTTCACGAGCAATAAACTGAGCAATAATAATATTACAACCAGAGTTATGAGGAGGATGATGGTGGGAATCCCAATAGCCAGTCCAATAATAAACTCCATACTCAATGGTTCTTCTGCAGAATGATAATTATGATAGAATTGAGAATCTAATTTAGTTAGAAAAACATACCTAGCATGTCCATATCAGTTATCATGACCTCCACGCTGGTTACCATGGAAACTGTTCCGGCTGCATTAGTCCCCACACATGTGTACACACCAGCATCGGCTAGCGTGGCACTGTCGATAATTATTCGAGATAAAAATGGGTTGTCAGAAGGCCTGAAAATATCGATACCATCTCCTGAAGAAAGCACATTGCCATCTTTACGCCATGTAACGTCAGGTGTGGGGATGCCCCTGACCTCACACTCTATATTCAGTCTAACGCCTACTATTGTGTTTGGTGTAGAACTAACATTTGTGATAACTGGATCGGCTGAAGAGGAGAAGGAGGGCTCAGGTGCATAATTATGTGTTGCCTAGGAATTGACTTACTGCAAAATACAAATGGCTTCTCGGAAAATACAGAAGAATCACTTGAAAGTTCGCATCTGTACGTTCCTGCATCTTCCATTAAGATATCAGACAGTTGTATCTGAAATATGCGTGTGTAATCACTTATAGATAAACTCCCCCCCTCCCCTCCCACCCACCTGGTCGGCAAAGGATTGGGAGACTCTTTGAAAGGTCCCAACTCCTGGAGTGATGGTTTCTCGCCCTTTTAGGAATTGTACTGAAGGCCGTGGGAAGCCGTTGGTTTGGCAAGTCATGGTGACAGTACTGGCATTGAGTAGACACGTAACAACAGGGTTATCAATAACTGACAAGCTTAATGAAGAAATTGGATCGCTAGTGGGAACTGGAGGGGGAGAATAACCAAACACTAAACAAAGATATCTCAATTGTACCTGGTACAGTAATGTACAAGTCTGGAAGAACCCTGCTTCCAGCAAGATTGCTGAAGATAACAGAATAAGCCCCTGATGTTTCATTGGTCAGATTAGTCACGGTCAACATAAACGTGAAGGGAGATGTCGCATTAACATCACTGCAAGGGTTGGTGATAGTGTACTGGTCTCCGTTAGCAATGGTAGAGCCTTTGAAGGACCACTGTACACTCGGGCATGGGTTAGCCTCCACAGATACAGGCACTGGGACCATGGTCCTAAAGTCACCCATAAAGAGAGTACCAACTTGTCTGTCTCTCACTGCTCCAATGTCAGTCTCATTGAAAGCCAGGGCAGTGGGTGCAGCTGTGTAATGAAACAAATTGATATTGAACACATAATTATACATGTACATGGTAAAATTAATCATACATGCATGTAAAACTGCTTACACATATACAAGCAAACAACAAAATGAAAGCAATGGTATTACTGAATTATGTTACCTGGAGCTCTGACCTCCAACAACCAGGCAGCATTGTCTTCAGACACTGTATTACTGACAAAGCACTGGTACACTCCAGAGTGACTGACTTGAGGGTTTGCAATAGTCAGCATAGTGTCGTCAAAGACAATTCCAACGAATGAAGAGTCAATTTCAATTCCATTAAAGTACCACGCTGTTGAGGTTGCAGGGTAGCCAGTGTTGGCACAGGAGAAGGAGGTAGCTGGGCCTCGTCCTACAATCACTTCACGAACGTTCGCCTCCAGGGGATCCATTGTTATCACGGCTTTCCCTGTGTGTGTGTGTGTGTGTGTGTGTGTGTGTGTGTGTGTGTGTGTGTGTGTGTGTGTGTGTGTGTGTGTGTGTGTTGGAGGGGTTGAAACGAAAAAATAAATTGCGAGGAACTGCCTTATCTGACCGTAGAATTGGGTAACCACCTCTCCTATTTCCTTATAATGCATTTACAAATTAAACTTATGAGACATGAATGGTTGCAGGAATAACTAATTTCAAGCTGGTAAGCTAGCTAGCTATTATTTATATTCATGCTTCTAACTATTATTATACTAATATGTAGTTTTATTTATTTGTACTTTATTACCTTCAACTCTTGTGATCTAGTCTTTACTTGCATGAGTTGTGTTTTTTGGGTCTAATCTGCTGGTTTTAACTACTCTCAAGGGAGGCCAGGGGGGGGGGTTTGGGTAATTATATGTACATGTAGATGTAGTAATTGATAGAATTTGACCTGTTACATGTATGTGTCTTTCTGTGCTTTTTTAAGAAAAATGCTGTCAGCGCTGTGCCTTTTCTTTATCCTTAGTATTACTTTACATTATTACACATCCTACTATATTTATAGATTACAGTACTGTACTCATAATTAGTTATCTATGTACACATGTATGTTACTGGGGGGTGGTCATGCTGATCTGATTTCTTTAATTGACTAAAGGTACACACAACACAGAAACAGACAGAAACAGAAAAGCATACAGATGCTCGGCCTGGAGAGCCGAGAATGATGGGTTAAAGAGTCTTTAATGGTGCACCAACTCTCCCCATTCATCTGTTGCATTCAGTCACATACACATGCAACTACAGTGCTATATAACACCCAATAGTTATTGTACATCTATTCACATTGGGGCCATGCTGAATAATTATTGTAAAGCTGTAAAATGTTGAGGTCAAGCTGACATAAATTATAAGACTTATCTTCTAACTTGGACTTGATATTGGTTGCTGTGATACTTCAAGTTGGCTTTTAAAAGAAAACTTCTGAGGGGGGCTTAGGTATAAAGTACAACCCTGTATTGTCTGGGTCAGGTTTTGTGGTACATGTAGTTGATAGTGGGATTGGGGAATGTGGGTTCTTCTATGTGGTTAAACTGAAGCAAGCATACAACAAACATTAACCTCAAATTTTGGTTCTTAGAATTAGCAACAGGCATCAAATAGATAGTAGTGTGTGTGTGTGTGTGTGTGTGTGTGTGTGTGTGTGTGTGACTTTACCCACAAGGGTGGGGGATTGGGACCCCACCCTTGTGGGTAAAGGTCCCAATCCCCTACATGGGGAACGGTACGCGCATGCGCAATCTCAGTATCTGTTTTAGATTTTGCACAGCTATCTTTTTAAATGGATCGAGGTGTATTTACTGCAAGTCATGTGACTTAATTAAAAACACGTGGATACATTATGATAATACATTTAGTCCATGTGGAATAATTGTTCTAAGTGTAGCTATCCAGTAGTGTTTTAAAGCTTGGAGTTCTGTGAAGGACGTTGTTGCGTCAATACACTGTACTTTCAGGTTTCTGACAGAGTGATCGGTAAAGTTGAAGTGGTTGCTTATATACGTTCTTACTTTGTTGAAAATATTGCTACGATGATGATTGATTCTAGTTCGAAGCGTTCGAGTGGTGTAACCCACATACTGTTTCTTGCAATGTGAGCATGTAATTAGATATATGAGATATCTTGAATTGCAGGAAAATTGGTGTCTGATTGGATACGTTTTTTCTGATTTCGATGATCTGAAAAATCTATTACATACCAGGTGTTGACATGTTGCACAGCTCGGTTTCATACACTTACTTATTCGAGTGTGTTGTGTGAGAGCGAAGTTTCTGATACTGAGCCGATTTGGCTTTTAGGAATTCTTTAGCTTGTTTATTCATGGCTGTGAAAACATTTAAGTGTTGAAATTCAGTATGTATATAGCCGATATTCAAGTAGCCATTCAGTCTCTTCAAATTAATTGGTTTTCAGTTAAATAAATTTCAGTTAAATAACCTAGGGTTGTGAGAAGTGGACCACATAAACTAAGGGCAGTGACTTCATATCGAAACCAGATTCCTCGACTGAGCCCGAAACGAGAGGCCAAGCCACATAAGGCGCAATGCCAGAGGGCATAGACCCAACGCCACAGACTCAGCCCCGTACTCGAGGAGCACGTGTGTGTTGGAGGGGTTGAAACGAAAAAATAAATTGCGAGGAACTGCCTTATCTGACCGTAGAATTGGGTAACCACCTCTCCTATTTCCTTATAATGCATTTACAAATTAAACTTATGAGACATGAATGGTTGCAGGAATAACTAATTTCAAGCTGGTAAGCTAGCTAGCTATTATTTATATTCATGCTTCTAACTATTATTATACTAATATGTAGTTTTATTTATTTGTACTTTATTACCTTCAACTCTTGTGATCTAGTCTTTACTTGCATGAGTTGTGTTTTTTGGGTCTAATCTGCTGGTTTTAACTACTCTCAAGGGAGGCCAGGGGGGGGGGTTTGGGTAATTATATGTACATGTAGATGTAGTAATTGATAGAATTTGACCTGTTACATGTATGTGTCTTTCTGTGCTTTTTTAAGAAAAATGCTGTCAGCGCTGTGCCTTTTCTTTATCCTTAGTATTACTTTACATTATTACACATCCTACTATATTTATAGATTACAGTACTGTACTCATAATTAGTTATCTATGTACACATGTATGTTACTGGGGGGTGGTCATGCTGATCTGATTTCTTTAATTGACTAAAGGTACACACAACACAGAAACAGACAGAAACAGAAAAGCATACAGATGCTCGGCCTGGAGAGCCGAGAATGATGGGTTAAAGAGTCTTTAATGGTGCACCAACTCTCCCCATTCATCTGTTGCATTCAGTCACATACACATGCAACTACAGTGCTATATAACACCCAATAGTTATTGTACATCTATTCACATTGGGGCCATGCTGAATAATTATTGTAAAGCTGTAAAATGTTGAGGTCAAGCTGACATAAATTATAAGACTTATCTTCTAACTTGGACTTGATATTGGTTGCTGTGATACTTCAAGTTGGCTTTTAAAAGAAAACTTCTGAGGGGGGCTTAGGTATAAAGTACAACCCTGTATTGTCTGGGTCAGGTTTTGTGGTACATGTAGTTGATAGTGGGATTGGGGAATGTGGGTTCTTCTATGTGGTTAAACTGAAGCAAGCATACAACAAACATTAACCTCAAATTTTGGTTCTTAGAATTAGCAACAGGCATCAAATAGATAGTAGTGTGTGTGTGTGTGTGTGTGTGTGTGTGTGTGTGTGTGACTTTACCCACAAGGGTGGGGGATTGGGACCCCACCCTTGTGGGTAAAGGTCCCAATCCCCTACATGGGGAACGGTACGCGCATGCGCAATCTCAGTATCTGTTTTAGATTTTGCACAGCTATCTTTTTAAATGGATCGAGGTGTATTTACTGCAAGTCATGTGACTTAATTAAAAACACGTGGATACATTATGATAATACATTTAGTCCATGTGGAATAATTGTTCTAAGTGTAGCTATCCAGTAGTGTTTTAAAGCTTGGAGTTCTGTGAAGGACGTTGTTGCGTCAATACACTGTACTTTCAGGTTTCTGACAGAGTGATCGGTAAAGTTGAAGTGGTTGCTTATATACGTTCTTACTTTGTTGAAAATATTGCTACGATGATGATTGATTCTAGTTCGAAGCGTTCGAGTGGTGTAACCCACATACTGTTTCTTGCAATGTGAGCATGTAATTAGATATATGAGATATCTTGAATTGCAGGAAAATTGGTGTCTGATTGGATACGTTTTTTCTGATTTCGATGATCTGAAAAATCTATTACATACCAGGTGTTGACATGTTGCACAGCTCGGTTTCATACACTTACTTATTCGAGTGTGTTGTGTGAGAGCGAAGTTTCTGATACTGAGCCGATTTGGCTTTTAGGAATTCTTTAGCTTGTTTATTCATGGCTGTGAAAACATTTAAGTGTTGAAATTCAGTATGTATATAGCCGATATTCAAGTAGCCATTCAGTCTCTTCAAATTAATTGGTTTTCAGTTAAATAAATTTCAGTTAAATAACCTAGGGTTGTGAGAAGTGGACCACATAAACTAAGGGCAGTGACTTCATATCGAAACCAGATTCCTCGACTGAGCCCGAAACGAGAGGCCCAGCCACATAAGGCGCAATGCCAGAGGGCATAGACCCAACGCCACAGACTCAGCCCCGTACTCGAGGAGCACGTGTGTGTTGGAGGGGTTGAAACGAAAAAATAAATTGCGAGGAACTGCCTTATCTGACCGTAGAATTGGGTAACCACCTCTCCTATTTCCTTATAATGCATTTACAAATTAAACTTATGAGACATGAATGGTTGCAGGAATAACTAATTTCAAGCTGGTAAGCTAGCTAGCTATTATTTATATTCATGCTTCTAACTATTATTATACTAATATGTAGTTTTATTTATTTGTACTTTATTACCTTCAACTCTTGTGATCTAGTCTTTACTTGCATGAGTTGTGTTTTTTGGGTCTAATCTGCTGGTTTTAACTACTCTCAAGGGAGGCCAGGGGGGGGGGTTTGGGTAATTATATGTACATGTAGATGTAGTAATTGATAGAATTTGACCTGTTACATGTATGTGTCTTTCTGTGCTTTTTTAAGAAAAATGCTGTCAGCGCTGTGCCTTTTCTTTATCCTTAGTATTACTTTACATTATTACACATCCTACTATATTTATAGATTACAGTACTGTACTCATAATTAGTTATCTATGTACACATGTATGTTACTGGGGGGTGGTCATGCTGATCTGATTTCTTTAATTGACTAAAGGTACACACAACACAGAAACAGACAGAAACAGAAAAGCATACAGATGCTCGGCCTGGAGAGCCGAGAATGATGGGTTAAAGAGTCTTTAATGGTGCACCAACTCTCCCCATTCATCTGTTGCATTCAGTCACATACACATGCAACTACAGTGCTATATAACACCCAATAGTTATTGTACATCTATTCACATTGGGGCCATGCTGAATAATTATTGTAAAGCTGTAAAATGTTGAGGTCAAGCTGACATAAATTATAAGACTTATCTTCTAACTTGGACTTGATATTGGTTGCTGTGATACTTCAAGTTGGCTTTTAAAAGAAAACTTCTGAGGGGGGCTTAGGTATAAAGTACAACCCTGTATTGTCTGGGTCAGGTTTTGTGGTACATGTAGTTGATAGTGGGATTGGGGAATGTGGGTTCTTCTATGTGGTTAAACTGAAGCAAGCATACAACAAACATTAACCTCAAATTTTGGTTCTTAGAATTAGCAACAGGCATCAAATAGATAGTAGTGTGTGTGTGTGTGTGTGTGTGTGTGTGTGTGTGTGTGTGTGTGTGTGTGTGTGTGTGTGTGTGTGTGTGTGTGTGTGTGTGTGTGTGTGTGTGTGTGTGTGTGTGTGTGTGTGTGTGTGTGTGTGTGTGTGTGTGTGTGTGTGTGTGTGTGTGTGTGTGTGTGTGTGTGTGTGTGTGTGTGTGTGTGTGTGTGTGTGTGTGTGTGTGTGTGTGTGTGTGTGTGTGTGTGTGTGTGTGTGTGTGTGTGTGTGTGTGTGTGTGTGTGTGTGTGTGTGTGTGTGTGTGTGTGTGTGTGTGTGTGTGTGTGTGTGTGTGTGTGTGTGTGTGTGTGTGTGTGTGTGTGTGTGTGTGTGTGTGTGTGTGTGTGTGTGTGTGTGTGTGTGTGTGTGTGTGTGTGTGTGTGTGTGTGTGTGTGTGTGTGTGTGTGTGTGTGTGTGTGTGTGTGTGTGTGTGTGTGTATGCATGCGTGTGTGTTTGAGAGATTGAAATAAAACAAAAAAAATAATTTTGGGTATATATATCTGTCCGCTGAGATCTGGCTATTGCTCAATGTCAATATCTGCTCCAATTAGTCTGTTTTCCCAGAGCCTGTCACATATATATATTCAAATTTCTCAAACAGGAAGATGACTGATTTCCAGTTCATAGAATTATTATATACGTATCATGTTTTTTTGTAAATATAGTGCAGCCCAACAAAATTGGTTTAAATTTTGTCTTATACTGTATCGATCTTATTAATGCTGAGAAGAAATATTCGTATTATAGCTATAAACATCTTTGAGCAGTAGTTATACATTGGAATAGCAACCGGGGGTAGCTAGATGTCCAACCTTGAGAATCGGAAACGGTGGGTTAAAGATCTTTGGAGGCTCTCCCCACACGTCTAGCACATTCCCAGTTGCATATTTATAACAGCCACATTATAGCACATCATTGTAACTAGTTACAATGTTGTGCTATTGTGACTTAAAAAGTAAACTGAGAATGAAAGATGAAAACTATCTATCACGTATTATCTCAGTTACATGCATATAGAGGTTTAGAATTGTAGGAGGAATAATTTATACAGTATGCTGTTTAGGTTTCAATTGTATAGACTACACTCTAGAATGCTATAGTGGTACGTACAATATTTGTTTGCTCACTGCACAGTTCTTTTCTGTGCCATTTTGTATTTCAAGTTTTCCATGTGCTTTTTGGGATCACCTTTATTTTATTGTTGTAATGCTCTTTATCATGTGGATACTGTGTAAGACTGTAGGGGCTGGGGTGTCGTGTTCTTTCAACCTTGTGGTTATTGTTGGTAGCTGGAGGGAAGCTATAGACTATGCCCACGTTTTTGAGTGTGCATGTGTCCCGCGCATCCGCCCGTGCAGTGTGCATGGTGCGTGCGTGCATGTGTGTGCATGTGTATGCGTGAACAACTCACGTTGTACTGTAAGTGTTCCACTACTGATAATAGTGACTTGGTCAGATCTGCATTGCAGGGTGACTACAGCTGGGGGAGCAGGTAAGTTAGGGATCGTACCCACTGCTGCGTTGGAATTAGCGTTGGAACCACCAATATTAGAGAAAGCACAAACACGATTTAGTGTCCCTTGTGAAGAAACATAGCTGAACTCAAAGTTCTCGTTCTTTTCCTCTGTAGAAAAAGCTGTGAGATTTCCTATTTCCTTGTACACAAAATCCATTCCATCTACTAGTCCAGTACCGTTGACAAAATATGTCTGAGGGCTTCTCACTAGTTCGTGCATTCGAGCATTGCTTACTCTACAGTGATAATCGCGTGGGAAAGTCTCAATATCTCGAATATAGGCCCATCTTCCACCCTCTAGAAACCTTACGTCATTAGTGACTGTGTTCTCAACTAAAGGTGTACCGTTTTGATACCACACAATGTCAAAAGGTGGCTGCGAGTCCCCAATCTTGCACTCAAGAGCTATGTCGGTACCAAATCCAGAAGTAGGAAGTGCAGTCGGTATAAATGTACGCACTGTTTCAGCTGGCATAAAACCACCGAAAACTGCACAAAGAGATAATTATTACAATTATTTACAATGTATGAGTGAATTGCTTACATGCATAGTGGACAGTGATGTCTCTACTGCGGATGGTTGCATTGAAGCCAGGCTCTCCAATGATGTTAGTAGCCTCACAGTGATAGATAACTCCAGCCGTGGAAGCATAGTCTCCCTCAGTGATATTTTGAAACAAGAAGTTACCATTAGAAAGCATAAAGCCAGCGTCAACCACATCATCTCCCCTGTACCAAGTCACGGTAGGTGTAGGGGTCCCGGTAACATCGCATTGTAGGCTAAGATCTGAATTAGACCCATCTTCATTGGTTGCAAAGACAACCACATCTTCTTGCTCACTGTTGAAAGTAGGAGCCGCTCCTACCTCTGTTTAGATCATGTTTGCCATAAATACTGCAATTTGATTGGCTAAAGGAAGTGTTCTATCCAACTTAGAAAATCATGTACTTATTTAGAAAATCATGTACTTACTTAGAAAATCATGTACTTCACTTAGAAAATCATGTAGGATAAGAACATTCAAATATGATTGGCTAAATACTCATGGTTGCTTGATCTAAAATGCTTAGATACTATTTAGGAAGTTTCCATATGATTTAGAAGTCCTCAGGGCTAGTAGAACCCTCACTGCGTTCGGGATACTACAACCAGCCCTTTGGGCTTCTAAATCATGTAGAAACTTCCTAAACAGTGTCTAAGTATTATATAATCCGACTAGAAAAACATTTGCAATGTGAAAAATTGCTAGGATTGGCCAGGGGAACCACAAAAAAGCGTGGGAACAAGAAATCAGACGAGAGCATAACTCCAATCCGTTACAACGTCAATCATGCACATGTACTGGTAGTTTTCCTATGTTTTCCCAGCCAATATGCCACGCAATTTTTACTGGTGGAGTCATGACCAATCCCTATATATATTTATTATACATCCATTTTAGAATGTGGGGCACATAATCATGATGATTTGTGATGAATTGATGTTCCTAATACATGCAGTGTTGAGCACAGGTACACACAGTCCATCCATGCGTAGTAACATGCACGGACCGTACTGGTGACCTGCATGGAATGATGTGGTGGATGGAAGCTGATAGGTGGATCTGGAACACAGTCTATTATTTAATATACTATGTATTGTACATGTTCATGACATTGTAACGGATTGGAGTTATGCTCTCGTCTGATTTCTTGTTCCCACGCTTTTTTGTGGTTCCCCTGGCCAATCCTAGCAATTTTTCACATTGCAAATGTTTTTCTAGTCAGATTCCCTTTCTTTTTCAGTACAGTTTACGTATCATGACATGCATAAGTGGAACGTCAAGAGGCAGTACAGAAGTTCAAGAAGAGAAGACAGGACTAATCAGATATCTTCTCGAATATCTCTGGACTAATGATTATAGTAATGAGTAATAATTAATTGCTTGATAATTATGTTGAATTTGCGAATCAGTATTAAATGACAGCCATTTTAAGAGCATGATATCTAGCCAGTGCATATAGCATTCCTGTCAGAGAAAGGGAGCTAGAGCTGAACAGTGTGAAGAAAAGCAACACCTCAGGCTCTGGAAAAGCACTGCTGCACTGATTTTAGGCGCACGGTTTATTAGCCACGCCTATCTATTATTATTGGCCACAACACAATTGCTGAGTCATTAAAGATGGCGGAATTGTCTAGGTAAGAGAAATAGAGACTGAGAGGTTGTCTGCCTCGTGGAAGCAATCGCAAATCTGAAGAAGCGCTTTGTAATCCAGGTTGTAGTCGTTTGGAAACCCTGTGCAGAATGTCCTGGAGATGGCTGTACTTGGAGTAAATGCTGGGCAAGAAACTTACTTACTTACAGTTACTTACTCACTTACTTATACTTACTTACTTACTTACTTAGTCAGTCAGACCATAGATGATACAGTACTGACGAGAAGAGCGGTGAAACGTCGAAATAGTGCAATTTTTAAAATGAAAATATTCATTCATTAAAATGTTTATGGATTATGAAATGAGAGATACAAAGAGAGAAAAGGCTAAATAAACTATCTGTTCAGCCAGTTTCTTGATGTGGCCTTTCCCTGCAGAGATAGAACAGTTTGAACATGAGTCAAAATAATTGAAATATTGCTAAACACGGGCAAACCCACTGCCAATCCTATGTAAAACCTACTGGTTTTACTAATATAAAAGTGTGTACCTATACAATAAAATTATAATGATTATTAATACTTTAAGAAGTTAATCTTTCACCTGTGTGTGCAGAGAACACGATATTGGTGCCATAGATGCAGAGAAAGACAAGAACTCCTCCACTTGCTGTCATGACAGCTATATTGGCTAGAACTATAGATAAGTTGTATCACTCTAGTTATTTAGAAACAACTATATATATATATATATAGATGCATACTTCAATATTTTACATGTACACATCTAATTACAAGGACTTGACCTAGCTATAAAAGTTAGTGGTACACCAGTCAATCATACATACAAGTGCTGAGTTCAGTTTATTAACCACTCAAACACGTACAATACACACACCCAACACTTATAAATAAAGAAGAAGTTGATGTCTCTCACCTGTGTTCACTGAAAATATTGGTGCTGTATAGATGCAGAGTAAGCACTCCTCCACTTGCTGTCATGACAGCTATACTGGCTAGAACTGTAAATATCACAGAATGCATTGTGTTTATTTAGCTAATACTGAAAGTGCATGATTGCCACAAATACTTGCAGCACTCCAGTCCATAGTATGTATGTACACACCAATGCTTCTTAGAATGGACAGACTTATAATCAGATTTGACTATAAGGAGAGTGCACGGTAAGCACAGCAATCTCAATGAATCCACCACACACACCATCTGCCACACATAACTGTAACACAGAAACCGCTTATTAATTATAAGGTTGTTTATTATAAATTATAGCTGATAGATCTAATACTGAAAGTGATTAAAACAACAGTTAACATGCAATGTATTGATTACAACAGAGATGCATCTGAAAATGACACTATACTCTGTTTTCGTGTCTGGTGTGCTTTTCCTTCCTGAGAACAGAAGTATACTAGTCTAGATCTAATCAGGTGGGATCTATTGTGGTGGCTGCAAGACTAGCTTGTCTGCAGACCAACAAGACAGTGCTCACTGTACCAGTACAGACAAGCTAGCTTAATTTCTGATTAGGATGGCAGTATGAGCATCTTAAACAGTGTTTATAATTATTATTAAATGTAAATATCTTATGATTGGAACATTTCTAAGAAAATCTGCTGATGCCATTGTGTAGGTGAATGAATAAGCTACAACATAGCCTCGACTCCAGCCCCTTCAATAGTGGAATCAAGGCTAGCTACAACATATCCAAAAGTGTTTCCATGACAATATAAAGTGGTGGGTTTGTGGTGAAGTAACTTGAAACAGTACACAATTGTTATAGTGGGTAATGGGTTAGGGAGAGAAAAGGCCAACGGTTTCCGGCTAAGGTGTGGGACTTTTTCACAACATCTATAGAAAGTTTGGCTATCTTATGAAAGGTTCGATGTTGCTTAAACATCTACACATCCTCCGCAGTGCTCAAAATTGCTAGTTTTTAGTGCCATTTCGGTTATAGGGAGAGATTTAGAAAATCTTACGGCTAAGGTCCAAAAATTACACACAGAGTAAGCTTGAATAAATAATTGTCTAACTTTTGATAATAATTATTGTCCAGAAATATTTCAGTTCCGGAGATAGTTACATACATTTTTTTACGATCACCCCCATTATCACCTAAAATTATTTCCCAATACAACAACTTTTGGGGAAATATTTTTGAATCATGTTGTCTTATTCTTACAATGGTATACATCAGCACAATTTCTTAGAAATGTTTCAATCTTGAAATACATTTTAAGTACTCACCTATTTTTGTATATTCTACTCTCTCGACTGGATGCACTGTAATATGTATAGACTATAGACTATACTGAGACTTTTTCTTATTTTTAAATGAAAGAAACGCATGTTCTGATGCCTCGGTGGAGATGCCAAAACTACATAACTAACTACTATTAGTATAGCTTTTATAACACAACACATTTACTGTCATGATGAACACTATTTTTTGCCAAAAAAAATTTAAAAATGTTGCTGCATGCAAACTCGAAAAGTGGGTCATCAACCATGAGATTGTTGTTAAAAACGATCTATGCCAAAAGTTCAAGTCTAAAATTAATGGCTGCATCGTAGTCAGCAGAGGCAGCGCAGGGGAGGTCGGACTCTGGGTCGGACATCACTTGAACTTTCCCTAATTATGACATTCCCAGAGGAGGTTGGACACACATCATCATGACGCCTTCAGTCATGTGATAATTATAAACAAATTCCTTTGAGGTCAAAGGTGAGAATGTAAACGCTTATCAGTGCAAGTAAGAGCTAGAGAACGCTAAAGAGAAACAGATTAATGGTGCTCTGACCTCCTCTGCTCATATAGATCATAATCCTGTTAAACAAAAATTGGAAAAGTGTCAAAATACTAGTCTAAATCCATCTTGGAATCTTTTCAGTAGTGAAGGTGAGAGGGCGATGGGAATGCTCCTAGACCACTTCTGGCTACTTGCAGTGTCTCTGTACAGCTTACAAAACAGTAGAGCATCGAGGTGCCTATAATGGTGCCTAATCGGCCATTTTAATTAGATTCTTATGAGCGCACGTGATAAAACCTGACGCGCGTCCAACCTCCTCTGGTAGTACTTGACCTTTGTCATTTTTAAAACTATGCCAGTAGGCAATGGCTAACTTAAATTCCGGTATACATCAACTAAAAATGTTATTTCAAGTACAGAAAATCTCACTAAATCTGTATAGGAGTAGAGATAATAGCCAGCCAGTTTTAGTGGAGATGTCAGACAGGAAGTAGTGCGTGGGCATATTTTCGTACAGTAAATTCAATGGTAAGAAACGGGACTAGCCTCGATTCAAGGCCGATTTTAATCGGCCTTGAATCGAGGCTAAAACAGGACCAGAAAGTGAGTGAACAAGAAGGGCTTTCCGCAAGCCCTAGAAGAGTCTAGCAAACAACAGCTGTTCCCAGAGGTAAAAAATAGCGTAGAATTTGATTTTTATAACAGTTTTTTATGATTTTAGCATTTGATGCTTGTTCTGTGTGTGATTTTTTCTCAAAGGTGATCATCATTTTGTCAACCAAACATGAAAATGAACAAAAACACAAGTGACCATGTCTTTCATCTCTAACTCTCTCTAGATTATGCAAAAAGTTGCTACAATAAGCTCTTATTTCTTGCGGAATCACATATTGCATGGATAGATGGGTGGAGCTGAGAATAGAAATGCAATAAAATCAAGCCAAGTGTACCAATAGATGTATTTATTTCTTAGAAGTTCTTAGACATTACTGAAAGTAATTATTGAAGCAATCTGAAAGCCTCTGTTGAAAAGAAACAAGAAAGATCGGAGAGAATTCCAGGGACAACAATGTAATCTACCAAAACTATTGAACTAATTCAATTTGCACACGAAACAAGATAAGAGTAATCTACTGTATTAATTAGAAGCTGTCAACAGAGTTGTATGGCCTTAAATCTACATCACACTAAAAACGAATTATTTAGACCAAATGAACTTTTAAAGATCAAGAAACAGATACAAGTGTAAGGTGGACATTGATGAGAGTTCTGAAACATGATACAATATACTGTACGAAAGAAAAGATAGCATGGTTACTTTATATCCAAAAGAACTCTCTGAAGCAGGAGACATCATACTATTATAGGGACATCATAAAGATATACATTACAGAAACATTATAAACTTCATAATAGATATCAAATGGTTACAATGTTAACTCCTGAGTCCTGAGTGTCTATTTCGTACTTTTTTAATTAAAAGAGAATAGACCAAGCGGTTCAGCAGATATGCTAACTTTAAGATCATTTCCGGTATTAACAACAAATTTCATAAGTACGTGACGCCCTTGACAGTACAATGCACATTCTTTACATTTTTACATTCTTCTTTTGATACGCCTTCTTCCGCTCTCTCACAAGATAGTAGACGGATCATGACGGATACACGGCTCCATTGCCGAGACGAAAGGGGGCGTGGTCAAAAGTCACATGGTGACACGCCCACTTCCGTTCGGTCTTCGCGCCCCTTAAAACAAACAGCATTCCATTGAATAACAGCCAAAAAGACACTGTAACAAGAATGATTTGAGGATAAAATGTGAGTAAATGAGGAGAGAATAATGATGTGAGGTTAAATGTGAGGTTAAATGTGAGGTTAAATTAATGATCCAAGCAGAGATGTAAGCTATAGACAGTAGTAGTTTAAACTGGGTACTGCTGCCTTATGTCTTGTGTGATGCTGCTGTAAGCTGTACAGCCATCTGATCCATATCTTTCCCTCCACATATGTTCATCCAGGTAACTGGGTAGCTGATGGGCATGACAGCCTTTCATGGCCTTCAATTTCCTTTTGGCCGATGACCAGTAGGATTCAATGTTCTGGGTATGAACTCCCGTAGCTGGATCAACAAAGTTGAGTGAGTGGTTCACACTTGAGTGGCTACCAACATTGGGGAGAGAGCCAACCTGGCTATAGGCACTCCACTGGTCCGAATAAATTGTTGTCCCTGCTGCAACATGGGCATTGATTATTGGGAGGAGTGTGGCTGCCCGTCGGTCTTGAACTATTTCCATATATCCTAACGATGGAGTCGTGGAGGTGTCCACCATCCCAAATACCCACATCTCCGTGGTGGTTGCCCTTCCCCGGTGGTGCTGAAGAGCAAAGGTATATTAACGTATTAATGTGTATTATGCGAGTATTTCATTTACCTTAGGCTTGTGACGAAACAGTGATTCATCTATCTGGACTACTACACCACTTCCACCGAGAATGATGCTGGTATTTACCAGCTTCATGCTGCATACCTCCCGCAACCACTGAAACACATTAATGGCCGTTTCCTTGTTCACCTCCACCATCTGAGCCACTGTACACACCGGAAGTTGGTAGGCCCAGAGGTGAATCAGGAGGATCCAAGTCCGAAGGGGAATCTTTGATTTCTCAAAGAAACTGCCCGCCCTTACAGTTTTCCTCGTCTTACACGCCTTGCACCACCACTTATACCCATCCTTCACATCTCTCCTCAGTCTCTCTTCCATGTCATCACCACAACTATAATGATTTGTGTTAAATAATTTTTTCTAGAGTTATACTGTCTTACCGAACACAATCCATGTCATCTGCGAGCAAACCAAGACTTCTTAGATACACTAATATTTGACTTGGTGAGCCAAAAGCTACTGTACCAACATTAATGAGAGACATACTAAAATGTTACCATGAATTTATCAGTGCAGTGGTGCGAAATTTACATGTGGCCGGGCAATGCCCGCGAAATAAATGGGCGTTTGTAATCGGCGCGAAAGATGTGTACAGGAAGTGGGCGTGTCACCATGTGACTTTTGACCACGCCCCCTTTCGTCTCGGCCATGGAGCCGTGTATCCGTCATGATCCGCGTTGTCTTGCTGCCAGACATTCATTGACCCAGCATGAGGATCTGACAAACTGATGCTGATGTGGACATAAATAACTCAAGTAAGTAGTCCATAGGTCTATAGTAAAGTTAGTAGTCTAGTATAAAGTAATGTGACTTCATCAACCTGCGAACGCTTTTTCGCTTTTTAACATTTGCATTTCATTTTACGGATATAGTACGAACAGGAGAGTTGAAAGTCTGTAGGGAAGGACCTTTGTATAATATCTATTTGCAGTTTGTTCGTTCATATATACAGTCATTATGCCTCAGTTGGGCATGCGCAAGATATACGGTAGTGTGTCTGTAGATCGACTGTTACAGCTGCTCGATGATAATAAAGAGTTTCTGTATAATTATTGTAGGCTGCTAATCATAATTATTTCTTGAATTGCAATTAGTTGGGTTTGCAAAATAATGCTTATGATTATGTTTGCTTACTTTGAAAGCTAGTACAACTTGTGTGTAGCAAAATAGGGGAACAACGAGAGAATAAAGTAAAATAAAAAGAATTAAGCATTATCCACCAGGGCCGATGAATCCATCTAAAATGTAAATTATATGTACAGTGTTCATTAATAATGGTACTGCATGTAGCTTCATTGCCTACACCGAGGCATCATCACCCTTTCAGTAACATTCATTTTTTTCTCAGGTCGCGTTGAAGACGCTTTGAAGGACTGCGACTGCCTTTGCTTGTTGACAGTCTCCCTGGGTACACCATCAACCTATGTAGAAAATGTAAGTATTACTTCTCAGTGTATCTAGCAATTATCCTATTATATCCCTAGCTCTTTGCTGGAGGGAGGAGAGCCTCACTGTCTGGTGGCATGCACTCCACTTGCCCTATTAAAATGGTAATAAAGAATTTGTTTGATATAGATGTACTGATATTCATATAAATTCTTTTTCAGAATCGAACTTTCGATGAATTTCCACAATGGCATATTTTCAATGCCGTCTATTATGCAAGAAAGCAAGCTTCCTAACTCTTCCACAACGTTCCCTGGACTGTAGCTGACCTGGAGCTGAAAAGATTCCTTTATTGTGCATAGCCTTTTGCTGTATCTATTCATAAAGTATTTTGTCAGCCATTATGATAATCATTTATTTTTTTGTTTTTTTGTTTCTGCTTCTGGTAAAAAAGAAAAACTACCAAGAATGTATTTCCTTTCCCTTTGTGTATATTTTTGAGTGTTCACAGTGTGTAGCGAATGGGTTCTGAGCGCTTTTGCGCAAGAGAAAAAAAGAGCTGGTTACTAAGGCTTGAATGGAAATTTTGGGGTCAAAGGTCGCGCCCACGGCAGCTCTTTTTATACTCAAAACTCTCCGAGTTCCGGAAGTTGCTAAGAAAATACTCAACTCAGCAGTAAAACAGAAGAATTGGGAGCCAGCCTACAGGATTCTAGGATTGCAGTATATAGTTGGAGAGCATATAGGATTTCTCCAGCATACACACAATTCTTTAATAATAATTAATTCTTTAATAATAATTATTGTATGTATGCTGGTGAATTATGCTCTCCAGCAAGTAATACTACACTACAGATCTAAGATCCCACTCACTTCTTCTCTGAGGGTCTAGCAACTTAAAGTCTAGTGCAAATTAAAGCTTTGAATGTGTTGTTCAGCTAGCTAGCTGGTCACAATGCCTGTACTCCCCGCCCACTTTAATTTTGACTTGTAAGGCTGAGGCACGTGAGCAAAACATCACGTGAGTCAAATTTCCACAATTCAACTTCTTTTTGGGTTGTTATAAAACAGGGAATGAGAAATGAGGAAATGAGAAATAAGAAATGAGGAAATAAGAAATAGGAAATGAGGAAATGAAGAAATAAGAAATAGAATAATAATAATAATATATTTATGCATGGTTACGATCATCACCATGGCATTACTTTTCATCACAATAATTATGACATTGTTATAATAATAATTGCACAAAAGTAATGAGATATCAGCCAAGAAGCTAGTAGGTGACTAAGTATTTAGTTATCAAATATATAATTATAGTGGCACCTCCACACAGTACAGGTTGTCGGACACATTGTAAGAATTAAATTTTACCATCGCTTCAGATGGCACAGTGAGCTTTCTTCCTTAAAGGTAGCATCAGCTTTCACTAGGCATTGCTTGTGAGAATGGTAATGGGAATTGCTTTCTTCACCCTGTAGCGAGATTGGATATGATACCAGTACAGTGTACTAATGTCATTACTTCCTGCAGCTTTACGACAGGACTGGCAGATCATTAGAATTTGCTTGGTTTGACAAACAGTTTTGGAGGTTTCTTTGCTGTTACTTACATGTAGATGTTGACATTGAGTCCAGTTCATTGACTATCACTTGCCCACCGGAATGTGAAATCAGTGAATGTATTGCCAGTATAGCCACGCATAGGTAAATTGTTTGAGACTGTGGGACTGTAGGACAGTACATGTAAGTACCGTTACGTAGGTAGATGTGATGTCTGAACCATGCCAGTCGTACATGGCACACAAGTAGATAGAGGTAGGGAGTGTCACACCGTGTACCAGAGGAACATAAGTTCTGTATGGTGGCAGAGCACTAGTCGGGCGCCGCCGCCCTCTACCGTTGCCCGGAAGGAGGTCGGGAATCAAGCCTATCCACAGTTTTGTTCTGTTGTTGGAAATCCAACAATTCCATCAGCTGCAATCCCACATAGAATGAATGATATTCCTGATACTATTGCGTAACAGGCCAGAACAAAACTGTGGATAGGCTTGATTCCCGACCTCCTTCAAGGAGGGCGGCGGCGCTCGACTAGCAGAGCACCAGGAGACTTGTCACCAGGAGGTACGTACCTGTAGCTCAGTAGATGTTAGCTTCGTCTTCAGACTTGCTCTGCCCATAGATATGCTCTGCCTAACAGCTCATTTCTATTTCTTATTTCTTCATTAACCCGATGCGCGAGGCCGGCCACGGGTTATAGTAGTCGTTTGGTTTGTTTGTTACCCGATGCGCGTGGGCGGCCACGGGTATAGTAGTCTGTTGGTTTGTTTGTTTTTACCCGAGGCGCGTGGGCGGCCACGGGTATAGTAGTCTGTTGGTTTGTTACCCGAGGCCGTGCCGCGGCCAGCGGGTATAGTAGTCTGTTGGTTTGTTACCCGAGGCCTTGCCGCGGCCAGCGGGTATAGTAGTCAGTTGGTTTGTTACCCGAGGCGCGCGTGGGCGGCTACGGGTATAGTAGTATGTTGGTCTGTTTGTTTGTTTGTTACCCGAGGCGCGCGTGGGCGGCCACGGGTATAGTATAGTCTCATGAATCAGCCGCCGTTCTTTTGGAACCACCGTCTGAGCACTCTTGTCATGAAGTCATTTCAAAATGGAATGTTGATTGCTCACAAAACCAATGGAATGTAATTAAATCGTGATCTTACGCCCACACATATTTCCTAATTGTTATACAAATCGCCAAGCGAAGGCATCTCTCTCTACTTGTGTTTTGCTGTGGTGCTAAATCTGTGCCCAAGGACCCCTGCTTGCCTTGCTTATGCTTCGTAGCAGCTTCTATGTATGAAGTGTTTACCATGCGTAATGCATGCGTAATGATTATCCAAATGCGTTGAGCAAAGTGCAGTTCTTTGCTGCCTCCAAGTTCATCACCTGACTGGACTTCGGTCAAGACGGAATTCTGTCTTGGCACATAAAACGATGACAAGAGTGCTCAGACGGTGGTTCCAAAAGAACGGCGGCTGATTCATGAGACTAGGTATAGTAGTCCGTTGGTCTGTTTGTTAACCCGAGGCGCGTGGGCGGCCACGGGTTATAGTAGTCGTTTGGTTTGTTACCCGAGGCGCGCGTGGGCGGCCACGGGTATAGTAGTCCGTTGGTCTGTTTGTTTGTTTGTTTGTAATGTGTGAGTCTACTCACCTGCATGCCATGGCACTGCGTTTACAGTATGGATAGCCTTCATACAACAAGTTATTAATTTTAATAGTGGCAGAATTTCATGTTAAACCTTCGTTGTCAAATAAAAACGAGCAAAAGCTAAGAAGCTTGTGACTGGGTCTGCTTACCTGGATGCTCTAGCACTGCGTTTACAGCATGGGTAGCCTCCACACAACAAGTCAGTACTTCTAATAGTGGCAGCTTTCGGTGTTAAAGCTTCTTTGTCTAATAAAAGCGAGCAAAATGTAGCTTGAACAGAACTTGCACATGCGTTACTTATAACTGAAGTGATCCTGTACCAGGTCCAGAAACAATGGAACAGGGTCACTAAAGTAGAAAGCTGTATATACCAGGAACAATATTGGAACAGGGTCACTAAACCAGAAAGCTTGCTTTAGCTGACTGGGATCCATGCAGGACCTGGAGCCATACTTCTCTGAGACTCCATGCTTCTTTGCTGTGATCCTAATCCACAGTGCATATATTTATAGTACTACTACCTGTTCTCAAATGTTTCAGCATGCCTCCAGTCTGGTTTAGTTTTATTGCTCCTGAGTTGCTGTGCAAGTCATGCATGATGATGATAACAACATCACTATATGCACTGCATTATATCAGTCTTCTGGTTTCTTTATAATCATGTCACCAGCCGAGGGTTTGCACTTTAGTGCTCTAGTTTGTTTGTTTGTTTGTGACAGGTGAATCTACTCACCTGGATGCCACAGCACTGCGTTTACAGCATGGATAGCCTTCATACAACAAGTTATTAATTTTAATAGTGGCAGAATTTCATGTTAAACCTTCGTTGTCAAATAAAAACGAGCAAAAGCTAAGAAGCTTGTGACTGGGTCTGCTTACCTGGATGCTCTAGCACTGCGTTTACAGCATGGGTAGCCTCCACACAACAAGTCAGTATTTCTAATAGTGGCAGCTTTCGGTGTTAAAGCTTCTTTGTCTAATAAAAGCGAGCAAAATGTAGCTTGAACAGAACTTGCACATGCGTTACTTATAACTGAAGTGATCCTGTACCAGGTCCAGAAACAATGGAACAGGGTCACTAAAGTAGAAAGCTGTATATACCAGGAACAATATTGGAACAGGGTCACTAAAGCAGAAAGCTTGCTTTAGCTGACTGGGATCCATGCAGGACCTGGAGCCATACTTCTCTGAGACTCCATGCTTCTTTGCTGTGATCCTTATCCACAGTGCATATATTTATAGTACTACTACCTGTTCTCAAATGTTTCAGCATGCCTCCAGTCTGGTTTAGTTTTATTGCTCCTGAGTCGCTGTGCAAGTCATGCATGATGATGATAACAACATCACTATATGCACTGCATTATATCAGTCTTCTGGTTTCTTTATAATCATGTCACCAGCCGAGGGTTTGCACTTTAGTGCTCTAGTTTCCTCATTTCCTATTTCTTATTTCCTCATTTCCTCATTTCCTCATTTCTCATTTCCTCATTTCTCATTCCCTGTTTTATAACAACCCCTTCTTTTTGCAGAGTTCTTGCAACGATGTCTAGAGCGGAAGTGCCTGTCACGTGTACCATTACGTAACAAGATTGAACTGGCTCATTCCTAACCAATTTTTCTCCAATAGAGCCTATTTAATTTGTTAAAATGGGAAAAATTCGACCTATATAGGAGTGAAGGCTTTGAATGCCTAGCCTTTGCACAGCTAGCTGAAGCTATCCTGAGTATTTCCAAATCGTTTTGTGAGTTACTATTAGTCACACAGCCTGTGTCACAGAACTATATATCCAGCTGGAGCTAAGGCTTAGCTCCAAGCCTAAGAGAGATTTAACTGTCTATGACTAGACTCTCAACAGCTTGAAGCAACACAAAATGAGCGGGCAGGCTGGGGCAAGCCACTTCATATAATACTGGGAAGCTACAATCCTATTTCAGACTTCTTTGAATAACTAGTAACAAGTATAAATTTAGTGATACATCTTGAGAATGGTGTACAGTGTACATGCAGTGCAGAAAAACTAGTGCTTGCTGTTGAACTTTCCATGCTTAATGGTATTCATAATCATCTATGTGGTTACAACTGTGGTTACAGCAAAGTTTATCACTTGCACTCAGCAATGTTGGGCTCACGTGATGTTGTGTGTCTTTATGTACAATAATATCATGTGACAGTAACTTCCGCTTTGAACATCGAGTTGCAAGAACTCTGCAAAGGTCTGTATGAGATTTTAAAAGAGAAGTCACAAGTTTCAAAAGAGAAGACACTCACGGAGTGTCTGACCCCTCGAAGAGAGACAGGACCAAGATGGAGTGCAGGGTGTTAGCATTTTTTATAGCTATTATCGGCTATAGCCAAGCCGCATACAAGGGTGAGTATTAGCCGTCGGCCGGTGTCATAAAATGTTGGGCCCCGGGCCGGGCCTATGGGGTGCCGTTTGTGTCAAAATCCAAAAACAGTCTATGTTATGAAATGGAGTCGATGTTATGAAATGGAGTCAACGTCATAAAGGTCGACATTATAATTATAACAGAGTTGACGTCATAAAGCTAAAGGTCGATGTTTTGCCGGTTGTTTCAAAATTAAAAGAGCAATTATGAAACGGAGTCGACGTTATAAAAAGAGTCGATGTTATGAACTGGAGTCGACGTTATAAAAGAGTCGATGTTTTAAAAAGGAGCCGATGTTATGAACTGGAGTCGACGTTATAAAAGAGTCGATGTTTTAAAAAGGAGCCGATGTTATGAACTGGAGTCGACGTTATAAAAGAGTCGATGTTTTAAAAAGGAGCCGATGTTATGAACTGGAGTCGACGTTATAAAAGAGTCGATGTTTTAAAAAGGAGCCGATGTTATGAACTGGAGTCGACGTTATAAAAGAGTCGATGTTTTAAAAAGGAGCCGATGTTATGAACTGGAGTCGATGTTTTAAAAAGGAGCCGATGTTATGAACTGGAGTCGACGTTATAAAAGAGTCGATGTTTTAAAAAGGAGCCGATGCTATGAAACAGTCGATGTTATAAATAAGTTGATGTTTACCATTATTAGTAGGCCTATTCTGTGTTTTGTAGTAAGTCGACCTTTACTAATACAATTTAATTTCAATATAACATAACAGGCAACGTTTGGAATTCCATCCGCTTGAAGTGGGTAGTTGTGAAACCTGTGAATAATGATGATGAAGTTCTCTGTATGCCACATGTACTGGAGTTTGCAGAATCTTTGCAACACACCAGTAAAAGCGTAGATCCTTATATGGATTTTGTGTACACACTGTGGTCTGTTTTACTAGGAGCATTTCCCATATAAGGAACCACAGTGCTACACACTTCTATGCAAAGATTCTGCAATCTCCAGTAAATAGCTGGAGGCTAAACGTGAAGTCATGTGTACACAGCATTTTATATAAAATAGAACACACACAGTGATTTTCATGTTCTGTTCATATGTATACCTATTGGTGAGCCTTTTGTTTCAAAATGGCGATACAAAATATCATGTGTTGGTGTCCCAAACTGGAAGGATAAATCGACTCGATGTGTATTATCAACTCGATTTTATCAACTTCATCTGGTAGGGATCGACTCGATGTGTTTTATCAACTCGATTTCATCTGGTAAGAATCGACTCGATGTGTTTTATCAACTCGATTTCATCTGGTAGGAATCGACTCGATGTGTTTTATCACTCTAAATACAACTATTTTCACCTCAGTGCTTCGTCAAAATCGCAAAATATAGGCTTACTAATGGGCAATAGGACGCACATTTTTGTGAAATACACATACCATAATTATGGTGTGTGGTGTACCTCTGTATACGCACCACATGACTATGGAATGCCATAGTGGACAATACTAGAGTTTGATTCCGATTGTTGATGGCGATTATCGATTTCCTTTCAAGTGATCGATCGTTGGAATCGATTGCCACCATTGATTGTCATAGAGGAATCGATCTTTGGAATCGATTGTCATAGAGGAATCGATTGCCACCATCGATTGTCATAGAGGGCACAACCGATTGCGGGAATCGATTGTAGAGTGGTAGAATCGATGTTTGGAATCGATTGCCACCATCGATTGTCATAGAGGGCACAACCGATTGCGGGAATCGATTGTAGAGTGGTAGAATCGATGTTTGGAATCGATTGCCACCATCGATTGCCATAGAGTGCAGGAATGCATTGCGACCATCGATTGTTGGAAGGAATGGATTCCGATTGTCGGTTGCCTTCCCAGCTGTCATAGAGGAATCGATGTGGTAATCGATCATAGGAACGGATTGTTGGAGTCAATTGCCCCTCTCGGCTCATTAAAAATTATGATTACAAAATTGTTCATAGCACATGCCTGTACAATTTACATTGATATAATTATACATTTAATCAACAATAGTGTCATATATTAACCAAGGTATATACGTACATAGACTCGATGAACTACTAGACCGATTCCTCTATGACAATCGATGGTGGCAATCGATTCCACTATGACAATCGATGGTGGCAATCGATTCCTGCAATCAATTCTTCTATGACAATCGATGGTGGCAATCGATTCCAACGATCGATCACTTGAAAGGATCGATGATGGCAATCGATTCCAAAGATCGATTCCACTATGACAATCGATGGTGGCAATCGATTCCAACGATCGATCACTTGAAGGTGGCAATCGATTCCAAAGATCGATTCCTCTATGACAATCGATGGTGGCAATCGATTCCAACGATCGATCACTTAAAAGGAAATCGATAATCGCCATCAACAATCGGAATCAAACTCTAGTATTGTCCACTATGGCATTCCATACATGACATGTTCTCACTATTCAATAAGAGGATTTGTTGTCCCTTATTGCCCCCTATTCCAATGACTCCCCTCCCACACACATACAGAGAAAGGAGTGGCTCCTAGTTTCAACAGTGAGCAAGAAAATGTGGTTGTCTTTGCAACCAACGCTGATGGATCTAATTCAGATCTTAGCTTACAATGCGATGTTTCTGGGACCCCTACACCTACTGTGACTTGGTACAGGGGAGATGATGTAGTTGACGCTGACTTTATGCTTTCGAACGGTACCTTCTTGTTTCAAAATATCACTGAGAGAGACTATGCTTCCACGGCTGGAGTTATCTATCACTGTGAGGCTACTAACACCATTGGAGAGCCTGGCTTCAATGCAACCATCCGCAGTAGAGACATCACTGTCCACTATGCATGTAAGCAATTCATGCACTTGCATTGTATAGATAATAAATGATTGTAATAATTTTTCTATCTTCAGATTTTGGTGGTTTTATGCCAACTGAGGTAGAGCGTACGTTTATACCAACTGCACCTGCTACTTCTGGATTTGGTATCGACATAGCTCTTAAGTGCAGGGTTGGGGACTCGCAGCCACTTCCAGACATCGTGTGGTTTCAAGACAATTCTACAACTCCTTTAGACGAGAGCCTGACCGGTACTATCGTAAGGTTTCTGGAGGGTGGAAGATGGGCCTATATTACAGATATTGAGACTTTCCCACACGATTATCGCTGTGGAGTAAGGAATGCTCGAATGCACGAACTAGTGAGAAGCCCTCAGACATATTTTGTCAATGGTACTGGACTAGTAACTGGAGAGAATTTTGTGTACAAGGAAATAGGAGATCTCACAGCTTTTTCTGCAAAGGGAGAGGACGAGGACTTTGAGTTCAGCTATGTTGCTTCACGAGGGATACTAAATCGTGTTTGTGCTTTCTCTAATAGTGATGGTTCCAGCGCTGTTTCTAACGCAGCAGTGGGTACGATCCATAACTTACCTGCTCCTCCAGCTGTAGTCACTCTGGAATGCAGAGAAGGCCAAGTCACTAGTATCAGTAGTGGAACAGTCACAGTGCAACGTGAGTTGTCACACACACACACCCACACCCACACCCACACCCACACACACACACACATACATACACACACACAGGGAAAGCCGTGATAACAGTGGATCCCTCAAACACACGTGAAGTGATTGTAGGACGAGGCCCTGCTACTACCTTCTCCTGTGCCAACACTGGCTACCCTGCAACCTCAACAGTGTGGTACTTCAATGGAGATGTAATTGACTCTTCATTCGTTGGAATTGTCTTTGACGACACTATGCTGACTATTGCAAACCCTCAAGTCAGTCACTCTGGAGTGTACCAGTGCTTTGTCAGTAATACAGTGTCTGAAGACAATGCTGCCTGGTTGTTGGAGGTCAGAGCTCCAGGTAACATATACCACTACTTACGTTTGCTTGTGATGTACATGTCAGTTTATATTTGCTGTGTACATGTACATGCATTATTCTGTTAAAATTCACATTATTATTTATTCAATATCAGTTTGTTTCATTACACAGCTGCACCCATTGCCCTGGCTTTCAATGAGACTGCCATTGGAGCAGTGAGAGACAGACAAGTTGGTACTCTCTTTGTGGGTGATTTTGGGACCATGATCACAGTACCTGTGTCTGTGGAGGCTGACCCATGCCCGAGTGTACAGTGGTCCTTCAAGGACTCGAACATTGCTAGCGGAGACCAGTACACTATCACTAACCCTTGCAGTGATGTTAATGCGGCATCTCCCTTCACGTTTATGTTGACTGTGACTAATCTGACCATCGAAACATCAGGAAATTATTCTGCTACCTTTAGCAATCTTGCTGGAAGCGGGGTTCTTCCAGACCTGTACATTACTGTACCAGGTATAATACAGATACAATAATTATTAAGATAAAAACTAGTGTGAACAACCTCATCTTTATAATTATGGTTCATTCTTCCCCTCCAGTTCCCACTAGCGATCCAATTTCTTCATTGAGCTTGTCAGTTATTGATAACCCTGCTCCCATGTGTTTACTCAACGCCAGCACTGTCACCATGACTTGCCAAACCAATGGCTTCCCACGGCCTGAAGTAAAATTTCTAATGGGGCGCAACATCATCACTCCAGGAGAGGGGAACTTCCTAAGAGTCTCACAAACCTTTGCCGACCAAGTGAGTTTTTTTTTTTCGGTTGTTTTGGTAGCTATCTTTGAGAGCTCATAATTTGTGTTCAGTTTGTCCAATTTCAAAACTAATTGATGCATTCAATAGCTCTCAGAATTACCTTTCCAATGGTGTGCTTAGATACAAGTTCTGTGATTGGTTGAAATCCAGATGTTAATTACACCTACCCATTCTTTTCCTTCAGATACAACTGTCTGATATTGTAACGGAAGATGCTGGAATATACATATGTGAACGTTCAAGTGAATCTATGGAATTTGCCGAGGAGCCATTTGTATTTTGCAGTAAGTCAATGTATAGGGAACACACACACATGCACACACATGCACACACACACAAACGCACACACAAACATGCACACACACACACACACACACACACACCCACACACATATTTACCTCCCCCCCCCCTCCTCTACAGCCGAGCCGTTCGTCACAAACTTTAGTTCATCACCAAACACAATAGAAGGCGCTGAACTGGAGGTGGATTGTGAGATCATGGGCATCCCCACACCGACAATTACGTGGCTTAAAGGTGGCAGTATGCTCTCTTCAGGAGAGGGTATCAGTATTGTTACACCTTCTGGCAACCTGTTTCTGTCTCGAGTAACTATCGACAGTGCCACGTCAGACAATGCTGGTACATACACTTGTGTGGGGACTAATCCAGCCGGAACAGTTACCAGGGATATCAGTGTGGAGGTCAATGCAGGCCCAGGTACGTTATGAAGTATGCTGCGAAATTTTTTATTTTTGTTGTTTTCGTGGGTTAGCAGTCCTACACGAAAATTAGCTTAACTGAAGGCGTGGCCTGAGAGTGTTTCCAATAAGCACATTCAACCCACGAAATTTATTCAACGGAATGCTTTCAGAGGATAAGTACCTCGAAAATTTCGCGCTATACAATACTTCAAATGTTGGTAGCTTACGAATTAGCCAATTCAAATTTTGGTTATTGGTACTTCTTCTATGTACTCCATTATAGCATGTACAAAATGACTTACTATAGTTTATGTATACTCACTGTAGAAGCTGGCTTATCTCTGGCGGAGATCATCGGTATAGCAGCCGGGGGTGCTGGTTTCATCTTAGTGATTGTATTGATCATTCTCCTCCTGGTGTGCGTTTACATGTGTGCCAGGAGCTCCAAATCAGTTGATCTGGCGCCCTACAATGTCTCAGGGGGAAAGTGAGTACATATTTTATATACTCTTTGCATGTCTTTCGATTGCGATTTAAAAAAATTGCAATCGAAAAGAACGTCGCATTCGAAACCCGATATAATTATAGTAGCAGTACTGTAGTCTGTTTTGTTTTGAGAAAACTACGATTATTATTGTAATCCGTCCCCCCTTCTCTGTATAGATCATACACTGACTATAGTGCTGATCCACGTGGCAATGTTGACAGAGACAGTGATGAGGAAGATGTGGCACAACCCGAGGCATTTAGCCCGGAGTATGAGAGTCTGCCTGCACTTCGACCTGCTGCTCCTCCCATGTATAAGCCCACCCCCAACTACCCACACGGAGGTACGTGTGTGTGGGTGTGTGTGGGTGTGTGGGTGGGTGTGTGTGTGTGTGTGTGTGTGTGTGTGTGTGTGTGTGTGTGTGTGTGTGCGTCTAAGTTTGGTGACCACGTATATTGTATGCCAGGAATTATACAACCTTTAAAGCGTTTGTTTAGACAACAGTGAGTGTGCATTTGCAATGTCTCCCATTAAAATAAGTTCTGTATACTCGGACTAATTGACAAAACTTAGTCCCCTAGTCCACATGTAAACTTTCCCTAGTATTAATTTTACTATTTCTAAGAAAGAATAGTTACTGTATACTCTGACTCATAATAATCGATTTCTTACATGTAGTTCTACATTAATTTCGATATAATTTAGTCTATGTAAGTTATACAACTCTGGGACCACCCTACACACAACTTAATACTTATATACACAAATTATAATTCTTTTCAATGCTTCCCACAGCTAGCTACATGATAGTTGAAGTTGTAACCTGATCAAGTCATACCCATAATTTATTATTATTATTTTGACCCCCAGCTCCACTCGGAGGAGATGACATTGAGATGATGAAAGTGCCTCCTCCGGACACTGACTCTTTTGTGGGTGCTCCTGCTTACAGACGAGTAAGTGTGTGTGTGTGTGTGTGTGCGTGTGTGTGTGTGTGTGTGTGTGTGTGTGTGTGTGTGTGTGTGGGTGTGGGTGAGAGAGCTCAAATAAAAAATTAATGGACTGAATACTCACTTCTTAGATGCTTAAGTATGCTTACAACAGAAGTTCTAAGGCTTTGAGGCCTTGTTTTACGTACTGTGTGGCTGTGTGGGCGTGTGTGTTATGTGCCCCCTGTGTGAGTGTGTGTGGGCGTGTGTGTGTTATGTGCCCCCTGTGTGTAGGACGAGTAGGTGCTAATGTTTGTGTTGCGTCTCCACCAAGTGAATTAGCGACATTCACGGTCTGTTACACCCAATTGAGCAATGATATTCACACAGTGGGAGTTGTCTGCTTGTGTGTCTGTGTGTGGTACAGTGTAATGGGAGAGGGGGGGCTAGTATTATCTGGTCAACACTGGTATGTGTCACTGTCAATAGTGGACTTAGATCATAGGCAACGTCTGGAATTCCATCCGCTTGAAGTGGGTCGTTGTGAAACCTGTGAATAATGATGATGAAGTTCTCTGTATGCCACATGTAATTAGCTAGAGGCTAAACATGAAGTCATGTGTACACAGCATTAATAGAACACACACAGTGATTTTCATGTTCTGTTCGTATGTATACCATCTTAGGCAAACTTTGGAATTCCATGTACGCCTGAAGTGTTGAAATCTGTGTAATGATGCTGAAATGTGATTGGCTTCCCTGTGTAAATAGCTGGAGGCATTCCCCTACGCTTGTAGTTATGTGTTCACAGGAATTTGTATGATAGAAAACACGCAGTGATTCATTTTCATGTTCAGATGTTACAGAGGGGGAAACCTTTAAAATAGTATTACTACGTGATTAATATTTCCCCAGCCCTATTTTGTATTCTAACACCATAGCTGTATATCACTCCCACACTGCACACACCTCCTCTCACACCCTCACCACCCGCCCACACACTGCACACACCCTCCCCACAGGACAACGGTGACTACAGACCTAGCCCCGACGATTTCCTATCAGAAGATGCACAGTTTGTGTGAACAGAATCATGAGCAACTCTCTCTATAGGCAAATGTTATCTTCTCATTACCCGGGAAAAAAATTTCTCGAGTATAATATAAAATAATATTATATTATAGATTCTAGTTTTTCTTGAATACTCTTTATAGTGCATAATGTTTTTAATGCAAGCTGCTCCTCGAACTATCTATTTTCACTATTATTTTTCATTTACACACATTTATTAGAAATAGATTCTTTTGTTGTGTAAAATAATGTATAAATTCAAATTAAATTTTGTGTTGTCTATGAGAATTAAAATTAATAGCAAAAAATTATTATTATAATGGTATTAATATCGAGGGCGTCTAATAATGATCATGATCAATGACGTCACCTTGTTTCTGGAGTACTGTTTTCGTTCGGGGTCAAGCCGCGGGTTGAAACAACACTGGCCTAATTATAAAAGCTAAAAAGCCAACAGTATAGATATGGGTGCCTATGGGTCCAAGCAGCTACTGGAAGACATGGAAAGGCTGCATAGCAACGACCCCACTCTTACAGCCCTAAACTACGAGCACAGCGGCCTGGGGGATGATGCGGCGAAGCAATTGGCAAAGGCCCTAGTCGGCAACCACGTTCTGCGGAGACTACGGCTGGGAGGCTGCAACCTGACCTCCAGCGGTATACACAGTGTGTGCAGGTCCCTGTGTGATAATAGAGTGGTACCTGCTCGCATTAGAAAGCTGGAATTGGTGAGTTAAGTTAGCTAGTAACAAAAGTAGCTAGCTGACCAGCCCCACCCCTTTTTTCTGCAGAATAACACATACACACACATGTTTATATGTGCAGGGTACTAGCTCTACTGATAGCCACTCTCTGCCTGTGGGCAACCCTCTGGGGGACAATGGAGCAAGGAGTCTAGCTCTGGTGAGTGCTAGCTATACGTTGTACATATTCGATTTCACAGTACACACGCGCACACACACACACACACACACACACACACACACACACACACACACACACACTCCACACACACACTATACCCCCCACACACACTCCACACACACACTATACCCCTCACACACACTCCACATACACACACACTATACCCCTCACACACACTCCACACACACACTATACCCCCCACACACACTCCACACACACACTATACCCCTCACACACACTCCACACACACACACACTATACCCCCACACACTCCACACACACACACACTATACCCCTCACACACACTCCACACACACACTATACCCCCACACACACTCCACACACACACTATACCCCTCACACACACTCCACACACACACACACTATACCCCTCACACACACTCCACACACACACTATACCCCTCACACACACCACACACACACTATACCCCCCACACACACTCCACACACACACTATACCCCTCACACACACTCCACACACACACTATACCCCCCACACACTCCACACACACACACTATACCCCTCACACACACTCCACACACACACACTATACCCTCCACACACACACTATACCCCCCACACACACTCCACACACACACACTATACCCCCCACACACACTCCACACACACACTATACCCCCCACACACACTCCACACACACACACTATACCCCCCATACACACTCCACACACACACTATACCCCCACACACTCCACACACACACTATACCCCTCACACACACTCCACACACACACTATACCCCCACACACTCCACACACACACACTACACCCCTCACACACACTCCACACACACACTATACCCCTCACACACACTCCACACACACACACACTATACCCCCACACACTCCACACACACACACTATACCCCTCACACACACTCCACACACACACTCCACACACACACACTATACCCCCACACACTCCACACACACACACTATACCCCTCACACACACTCCACACACACACTATACCTCTCACACACACTCCACACACACACTATACTCCTCACACACACTCCACACACACACTATACCCCTCACACACACTCCACACACACACACACTATACCCCCACACACTCCACACACACACACACACACTATACCCCTCACACACACTCCACACCCTATTAAAAATGACTTGTAAGGTCTTACATGGTTCATGCATGTATCGACAAGAAGCAACAAGGTATCTTGTTAAGAAGTCACATGATAAGAATCATGTCATGATTCTTGCCAATTCCATACAAGCTTGTTGCAAGTGCACTCAAGCAAGTTTGCTTCAAGTGTTCAAGCAAGACTCTTAACACTATTCTTGTCAATTCCTTTCATGGATATGACAAGTATGTAACGTAAGGTTACGTCAAGGGTTCAGGCAAGACTCTTAACATGATCCTTGTTAATTCCTTTCATGGATATGACAAGTGTGTAACGTAAGGGTGCTCAGGCAAGGTTCTTATTATGATTCTTGTCAACTTCTTTCATGGATATGACATGTGTGTAATGTAAGGTTACTTCAAGTGTTCAGGCAAGGTTCTTATTATGATTCTTGTCAACTTCTTTCATGGATATGACATGTGTGTAATGTAAGGTTACTTTAAGTGTTCAGGCAAGGTTCTTATTATGATTCTTGTCAACTTCTTTCATGGATATGACATGTGTGTAATGTAAGGTTACTTCAAGTGTTCAGGCAAGGTTCTTATTATGATTCTTGTTAATTCCTTTCATGGATACGACATGTGTGTAATGTAAGGTTCTTCTAGTGTTCAGGCAAGGCTCTTATTATGAATATGACAAGCGTGTAATGTAAGGTTACATGCGTGTAACGTAGGGTTAAGTGTTTAGGCAAGGCTGATTTTAACACAAGTTCAACAACATAATAATTATAAAAAAAACTATATAATTATAAACAGTTGATTTAGATAGGTACACAAGTTAGTGTCTTTCAAGTGTATTTGGTTGCTTAACACAGTACGATCTATTGAAGGCATTGACAAAAACAGCTTTAGACAAAATGTTACTCAAAGAGACTACTTCAAGGGAGTGAGAAGTGGATACGTCAACTGGTACAATATAATTGTTAAGTAAGTCCGCCTGCATGTACGTGGAAAGTATCGCTCGTGAAGGATTACCAGTCATGTGTAGTAGTGTTGATGAAAATGGTATGTTTTTTCTTATTAAGGCACAAGGTTCAGTTCCATATATAAACAGTTCAATCTCACCAAATTCTTCAGCTCCATTAGAAACGAAACAACAGTGCGTATTTCTTCGTTTTCCTGTTAAAGCACGTGAGTACTTACGGCAATGAAAGATTACACCATTTTTAAAGAGCCTGAAGAATACTTGTACGGTACCAGTGCGGCATAATACCAATGATTGTTCTGAAGTTAGCTTTGAAGCTACTAGTCTTCCAACAATGTATGTGTTTTCACTCAGTTTAGTCATATTTTTTCTCTGTGGATTGCAAACAGAAGTTAATTGTAGTGTGTAACTCACATCAACATTGAAAAGAAGCTGATTAGCGATCTGTGACTTGCCATGAAATAGATGCTTTAAGTGTCCATTCTTATTTTCAAAACCAAATAAGGAATGCGTCCAAAGAGGCCCCCAAAGACGAACATACTTTGCAAGATGTAGTATCTGATGTGCATTGGCTGTGCAGCTTCTGTCACCATATAGTTCTGGAAGTAAGACACAAAAATCTATGAGCATTTGCTCAGCACAATTGACTTCATCTTGTGTTATCCTACCCCCCAACATAATGTGAATCGCACACACCAACAGTCCATAGTGGTGCCAGAAAAGTGATGGCAGGTAGTCAATGAGCAGAGGTAGAGAGTAATACAAAAGCCATGTGCGTAGTTCTGACGCTTTCCAGTACGCAAGATGTTTCTGAATAGACCTGGGGGGGCGACTGAATTCATGAGGGGGAGTTTGTTTTAGAAGTTCATTGTCTATGTCAGCACTCTTACGTCCAAGGTAGTATGGTTCTTCGTGGTTAGCAGAATTAAACCAAGACTTAGTCAGCCACCGTGTTACGCCTTCCAAAACTGCATGCATGTAGTCAACAGGTACAGAATCGACTAAGTTGATCATAGATGTGAGCGGAGATATCCCCAAAATGCCATTGACTGGTTGCTGACCAGCTTCAGCTTCTGTAGCATTACTAACGACTTCAGTGTGCGATCTCAGAGGGTAAACTGTATCCGGCGGGTATATGAGTGTTTTATTCGGCATTCTTTTGCCTGGATGGAGACAAACAGAGCAGCCATACTGGCCATTAAACTGTTTGGCACACAAAGCTGCAGCTTTTGCAGGTAAATCAAATATTGCCAACACAACTGATGCTTTAAAACGTGTAGGTCCTTGAAAAGTATTTACAAAAACGCGAAGTTTATCAATTTGACTTGCTAGGGGTTGTAAGAGGCGTTTCATGTTCGGCTTTGAGGGACCTATCCAAATTGCTGACAATATCACATTTTCAGCATTTGTTCTAATTATAGCTGGGAGGTTAAGGATCACCAAGAACACTGGCCACATACTGACAGTTGACGACTTAAAGATAGGGACACCATCAGTAGACATCGAAAGGGCAAGACGATCCCCACCAGAGAATTTACCTGAAATTACTCCCTCACGTAATACAGCTCCATCCCAAACATCACTCAAGTTTTCGTCGTCAGTTGATAGTTCAGGCAGTTGAATGAGTGAATTAGAGTTTTCTGCAGGATAATTATGCCATTAAGGGTTGTTGCACATGCACGCACACACACACACACACACACACACACAAACTCGCACACGCACACGCACGCACACACACACACACACACACACACACACACACATACTCACACACGCATACACACACAACACACAACACTCACACACACACACACACACTACACACAACACACTACACACAAACTCGCACATGCACACACACACACACACACACACACACGACGCATACACACACAACACACAACACTCACACACACTACACACAAACTCTCACATGCACACACACACTCACGCGCGCACACACACACACACACACACACACACACACACACACACGCATACTTACACACGCATACACACACACACACACTCACACACGCATACACCTCACACACGCACGCACATATACACACTTACTTGATAATACTGCCTCCACAGATTTTGTAATGTTCAAATGCACTAAGTCGGCAGTAGGTGAATGGAGATTTTCACAGGTACACTCTTCCTTGTTCGCGTCACAAGTCATGCAGATTTTCTTATGGCTGTGAACAGGAGTTTGTCTTTCGAAAAACCTTTTCAATTTGTAGAGGGTGGGAGGTATTAGGTTTTGCTCGGGGGAGATGAATATCAATAGAGTTAGAAGTGCTCCTATTGCAGTATATGACAACTTGAAGGACGTACAGAATTGCATGATGGCACATAATGCTTCAAAAACAGTGACGTTTGCACCTGGATACAGAAGTTTTGAATGGGTTGGTGGCGTGGAGAGTGGTGAAGATGAGGGCGGTGAAGACGAGGGTGTGGAGAGTGCTGGTGAAGATGTGGGCGTGGAGAGTGCTGGTGAAGATGTGGGCGTGGAGAGTGCTGGTGAAGATGTGGGCGTGGAGTGTGGTGAAGATGTGGGCGTGGAGAGTGGTGAAGATAGGGCTGGTGAAGAAGGGGGTGTTGGTGAAGATGGGGGCATGGAGAGTGCTGGTGAAGATGCGGGTGGCAGGTTGATGTCTTGCAACGGGTTTGGCACTGCAATTATTAGCATTATTATTAAACTATACACACACACTTTATATAATAAAAATTATTATTTGCATGGCCTAATTATTTATTAAAGCAATATGCTAGCCTTACCTGACTTATTGCTTGCTAACTTCTTATAGCGTAAGAGGGTTGATCTAGGTATTGGAGCTGAAGCATCCCTCAGGTACCTCCTATAGTGGGTTCTTGTTCTTGATGGAGTAGCCATTATTGTAATTACGGTCTAAATAATGCACGGTGTGCAATATTTAGAACGCACACGTGCACCACGTGGCTTCATTAGTTTGATGTGCACTATTCAGAACGCACACGTGGCTGCATAAGATAGCTAGCTAGCTAAATATAGTATGCAGTCCATCATGAACTCAAGTTCAGAATACTCTGGCGCTACCAGCGAAGATGACTCTCTATCTCGGTCCCTCTCAGACTCGGTTACCAGCTCACCTCCAGCGGTGATAGAGCAAGATCAGCCAAGGCCTAAGAGAGCATACAGACCCTCTACTAAGCTAAGAGATAATGTTGAAAATATCAAGACAGCACTTTTAGACCAGTCAAGTAAGTATAGTCTATAATGTGCTATACTAGTGTGCAGCTAGAGTTCAGCTAGATTCCTCATTTTATTTCAGGGATTGCTATTGTGAAGTGTTCACAAACTGGCAGTCAGCACAAAACTAAGCTCAGCGAGTTGTCAACAGACAGTGGTGAAACACTCACTCTGGAACATTTTACAAAGGGTAGCAACTTGATGCTCAAATACAAGGGGAAGGAGTATGCGGTTCAATTTGTTCATTTTAAAGGTATTTGCATAGGTGCTAGTATGTGTTTTTTAGATATAATGGTGTATATAATTTTACTTTAGATGAAAGTGACAAGGAGAATATAGAAAAGCGAAAAGAAAAGGGGAAACAGCCACAAAAAGGTCGACGAGGCCCACGTCAGCGTGAAAACGAGGTGCAGGGTCTGCCAAGAAAACTAAACACTTCTGAGACACTGAACCTTCTAACAAATGCTCAAAAGAAGCGAAAGCTTGATGACTCGGTTCGTAGTGACAAAAAGCGAGAAGAAGCTATGATTACAACTCCTGTTCGTACTGACAAGGTAATGTACTACTGTATGGTGGGTGTGACATGTTGCTAATGCCCTTTCAGGCTAACCGAGTAGAAAACCCTTTGGGAGAGGTACTAGAAAAGCTCAACCGGATGGAAAACACGTTGGCTGAGCTTGTGACACTCCTGAAAGCCTCTCCACAGCAATCTGGTGTGGTGGTGAAGGCTGAGCAGTCGGAGGATGAAATTGTAAGTGTTATGCGTTTACGCACAATGCAGACAAATTTTATATTTTTCATATACAGATAAATGGTCGGAATGTGATGCGATTGCCAGCAAGGGATGCTTACGCTTTCGCTCTCCTGCTTATGGATGCCATATTTTCAAAAGAAGAGTTGTCCGTATCTCTCTTATACAAGTCAGACAAAAGCAAGAAGCCAGGTCTGGATGAGGAAAAGGTGAAACACATGATGAGGCTGGTGGAAAAGAGATTTGGTGAAGAAGGATGGAATGAAAAAACATTGATTTCTAAAGCAAACCAAAAGTGCCGGGATTCTAAACCTATTGTTATAAATTAAAGGACCCTATTTTTGTAAACCATCCATCGTTCACTGATACTACTTACTGATACTACTTCCAAGTTTTAGAACATTTTCTTGTTACTTGCATGTTTCCCACATGAGATACTGGGTGTTTCTTACAAGTTTCATGTGTAGTTCTTGTGATTATAATGCATGAGCCTTACATGATTCTTGTACAAGATTCATGCAGAGTATCTTTTATGATTCTTGCACCATTATCATGAATGTACCTTGGTAAAAAATGCCAAGATTCATGTCGTTATCATGGCAATATCCTTGCCAATATCATTTCAAGACCTTCTAATAGGGCACACACACTATACCCCTCACACACACTCCACACACACACTATACCCCCACACACACTCCACACACACACTATACCCCTCACACACACTCCACACACACACACACTATACCCCTCACACACACTCCACACACACACACACTATACCCCTCACACACACTCCACACACACACTACACCCCTCACACACACTCCACACACACACACTACACCCCTCACACACACTCCACACACACACTATACTCCTCACACACTCCACACACACACTATACCCCCACACACACTCCACACACACACACTATACCCCTCACACACACTCCACACACACACACACTATACCCCTCACACACACTCCACACACACACACTATACCCCTCACACACACTACACCCCTCACACACACTCCACACACACCCACTATACCCCTCACACACACACACTATACCCCTCACACACACTCCACACACACACTACACCCCTCATACACACTCCACACACACCCACTATACCCCTCACACACACTCCACACACACACTATACTCCTCACACACACTCCACACACACACACTATATCCCCCACAGCTATTGGAACAGTGCAGCTCCCTCCGTCACCTCACTCTCTCCTCATGTAACATCGGGGACGAGGGGACAGTCATATTAGCGGGGGCACTGCGGAAAAACCACACCCTCACGACCCTTGACCTCGGCCATAACTCAATCAGTGATTTAGGAGTGGAGCAGATTGGGAACGCTCTCGCAATCAACTCATCTTTAAAGGGACTCTCGTTGTGGAAGAACAGGTTGTTTCATTCTGGAGCAGAGGCTTTGGCGCATGCACTGGCTACCAATACCACTCTGCAGTGGTTAGGGGTGAGGGGGAGTATAGGTACATTTAGTTAAGAAAATTTAACGGGTATTAGATTTAGCGAATGAGCCATTTGAACTGACATGGCTTTTTCAGTAAAATCTGCCAAATTGCCAAATTTAACCAACCAAATTTTCCAGTAATAAGTGCTGGAGAAGGTTATATATAACACGTATAATCAAACTTTTGTGTGCAAATATTTCCTGTTAAAATTCATTAACGTAACCCCTCCCCCTCCAGCTCGGCTGTAATCACGTTGGTGATGAAGGGGTTAAAGCTCTGGCTATAGCACTACTCTCCAATGCTCAGTACTCTAGTCTCACTTGGCTGGGTCTAGGGGGTAACGAGATATCCGACAGGGGGGTGGAGCATATTGCCGTGGCAATCATGGCTCAGCGGAACCATGCAGCTGATGAAACTGATGGAATCGATGGCGGTAAGTTAATTGAGTATTCTGTCAAAAATTATGACAATGGATTTTTTACCAATTTCATGCAACTTTTGCAAAATTCAATTCCCATAATTATGTTTGATACTTGTAGTAGTAGTTACGGTAGCCTCGTTCCTGACTCGACTTTTCTCTAATTCAGTGAAAGCTATAGGTTATATTAAAGAAAATTGGTTACGGTAAATCACTCTCTATGCAGAAACCTCAAGTCAGGCAAGTTTAACTGAGCAGATTCGTGGTGGTGGTTTACGTCCGATGCTTGAGCTAGGAGTCACCCCGTCCCACGTCAGCATTGCCGTGGGTGATGACGAGATATCGGAGGAGACCCCCGACTCTGCCGGTTGTGATGATGATGTTGAGAGGAGCACTCATTGCATACCTCTGGAGAGTATAGGATTGGGAGGCAATCAGATCACATGTGCTGGTGCCACCATGTTGGCTAGCGGACTGAAGACTAATACACGTGAGCTATCTCCCACTCGATCTCTCTGTCAACATTCACTACTTAGTGCAATGATCTCTAGTTGTTGTACGCAATTAGCATCTGAATGCTGTCTTAACCAGCAATTAGGGGACACAGCACTGCATTATATAGTCCCCACTTTCCTCCTATCTTAACATTTACTAAGCGATTTCTTTCTGCTGTGCTTAGTTTGTTTGGGCATATTCTGTAGTAGGAAAGTAACATTCTAGCTCTAGTTATAACGGTTATTCTCCCATGTAGTGTTGTTCACATATTCGTGCTGTGTTATATTTTTTGCAGGATTGCTCAGTCTTGGTTTAGCGGACAACAGGATTGGAGACAGTGGAGCCACTGCACTGGCCGAGTTGCTAAGATACACGGACACGCTCCAGAAGCTGATCCTCTCTGGTAATGATATTCACGACGATGGCGGGAGCACTTTAATAGCTTCCCTGTCCCAGAACACCTCCCTCACATCACTCTATCTGGCAGAGGTGAGTCGTAGCTACAAGTTATAGTTAGACACTGTTTTGGAGGTGTCTATGGGATTTAGAAGCCCAAAGGCACTGATTTAGTATCCAAAGCGTAGCGAGGGTACTAAAGTGGCTGAGGGCTTCTAAATCACATGGACACCGACAAAACAGTGTCTAACTCATTTAGATACTAGTGCGCATGCCCAAACATTGCCCTCGATGCTTGACTACAATAAAATTACTTGGCAACAGAATACTAGGTATACAAGTTGCAGTCCCATAGTATACCTGCTCTGAGGCACTTTTCCCATATATTTCAAGTATATATATAAACTTTCGTGGAATGACCGTTAGAAAGGTTTTCGCGGGAATAATACTCGTGAATAGCAGCCTTTCTGCAGCATGCATGCGATATTAAATTTGTGAGTATAAATGTTCGCGATACATGCTTAATCAGCGAAAACCATATATACCCTCAGAATATACCCGCTATACGGTAGTCTATCAGTGTTAACTTTTACGTGTTCGATGGTTTGTTACAGAACCCGCTCGGAGATGGTGTGGGCGTGAGGTGTGAGGAGGTGATCGGGAAGCACAATCATTCCCTGAGGGTATTGGACCTCCATGATACACGACTGTCCTCTCCTGCACTCACTAGTGTGCGTGAGATAGACTTATAGTTATTATTATAATTATAGCTATAATTATGTAGATAGCGATGTTCATTCTATCACTTGCTAACCCCCTATACACACACTACCATTTGTTAACCGCCCACGCCACTCCTCACACATGCATGTACACCCCCTCGCGCACACACACACACACACACACACACACACACACACACACACACACACACACACACTACCACTTGTTAACTGCCCACACCACCCACACACACTGTAGTTATTTGAGATGATGCAGAAACAAGGGGTGTTACAATCACTCGGACTGAGGGGAATCCCCCATTCTGTAGCCCCGCCCACTCAAAACATGATGGAAGGAACGACAGCTCCGCCCACACTCTACAGACAGAACATTGTCTCTACCACCGTAGCTCCGTCACAGAGGTCAGAGAATAGATCACGGTCCAACTTTTTTGTATTTTTCACACAAACTCTCGAGGGTATAAATGTTTTGTGGTTTTCGCTGATTAAGCATGTACCGCGGACATGAATTTATTAACACATGCATGCATGCTGCAAAAAGGCTGCTATTCCACAAAAATTAAACTGCAAAGCCTTCAAACAATATTTCTGCGAAAGTTTATATCCTCGAAATAATAATCACTGTTTTATTTTTATGGTAACACTGTAAAATTGAATCATATAAAATCGACATAATTAGCATTTTATGTGCACTGTAAAATGAATCACATAATTATATTGTTTTCTGTCTTCAGACACACCACCCTGGAGGCACTAGGTTCCCTCCCCTTACCTGACGAGAGTGCACAGACGATGGTGGTCACTCAGGCGCACAGTCGCACGCGCAGAGGGTCCATCTCACAATATATAAAGAAAAAACTATCGAAGAGCTCCAGTCACAGTAGAGGCTTCCGGGTGCCAGGTAAGAAGCTGAAATAATACTAGATTTATTTTTTCATTTTTATCCGTATAAAATTGAACAGCATGTACTGTAGTAGTTCAGAGGTCATAGTACAGAGTTTAATGAGGTATTATAATTATATTGTTTTCAATACTGTCTGTCTATGCCACGCCCCCTTCACTTGCAGAGGACACACCTAGCTCACATAACCATCACAGGACAAATCACCGATCGGTACGTTTAGTTTTTAATAGCTTTTATTGTGAGATTTCTTTCCATTATCCTCCGTTGCCACTATCTCCACTCTTCCCCCACCCACACCCACACACACACACACACACTCCACCCCCCCCACACACACACCCCCCCCCCCACACACACACACACACACATACACATACACTATGTGACAGACACAGCCTATTGAACTACTACCGTTGACGGAAGAAGACCCCACTTCTTTTCCCGACGGCCCTAGTCACATGACCTATACTGAGAGCAAAATGGGCAGTGCTGGTCCATCCCCAAATAAGGAAGGAGTCAACAAAGGAGAGATTAGAAGAGCATCCAGTCGATTAAGCCGAGAGCAAATGGTAAATATTGCCTACATGTCTGTATCGTTTCATTCCCTGACAACAGAACTCAAACTAGACACATTATTATTATAATCTGAAAGGCCTCTCTCTAAGCTTTCAGAAAATTGTAAAATTAATGTTATTGGACCAACGGAACTAAAGTTATGGCCATTCAAAGATGATTTATTTAACGTTCATTTGAGAGTACTAGAGTCGGCTTTGTAACTAGAGTTCTGCTGGTCCAAATTCAACAAAAATTATTATGCTAATTTAAAACAGGCCATAATTTCCGAAAATAGGCCCAAAAATAGATTTCTGATTTAAAACACCATCTAAAAGGCCTCTCTGCAGCTCTAGCTAGTGATTGCTTAACTTGATTTCTATTAAAGTAAGAAAAAGCGCTATTATAGAGCTAGATAACTTTTGAACATAATTAATATGTTATCGTTATACTAAATTACCTCCCCCCCCCATGCAGGAGTATGAAGGGCCACACCCACAGCCACACCCCACTGGCACCATGCATCGCTCTGAGACAGTGGAGCGTATCGCAGGTATCACCAACCGTGACACCATCCTAACATCCCCTGAGCATGGGGAGATGAAGCCAGTCAAGGAACAATGGGTACGTTGATTTCCAAAGCTATTTAAACACATCATTTGAAATGTCTCTTTCTAAGCTTTCAGAAAACCATAAAATTGTTGACATTGGATCAACGGTACTAAAGTTATGGCTGTTACTTAATCAACGATTCGGGGACTCTTTCAACTGCCATAACTTGAATTCCGTGAATCCAATGTCAAAAATGTTATGATTGTCTGAAAGCTTACAAAAATACCTTTCAAATGGTATCATCAAAGTTTATATTCGAGAGATATAAAAGTATTTGCCAATTTGGCAACACCGTAGATAATAGCCCATGCTCCAAGGCCGAAAAATGAGAAATTATGACCCATACCAAATTTTGGATTTAAACATGGCATTTGAAAGGTCTCTTTCTAAGCTTTCGGAAAATCATAAAAATTTTTAAATTGGATCAACGGTACCAAAGTTATGGCTGTTGAAAGATGGCCCCACACACACACACACACACACACACACACACACACAGGTGACGGCACTACGAATGAGAGTGGGGATGCTCAAAATGGGTGGGTTCCTACACAGCGGCTTCAACGCCCTCCAAACAGCTGAGTCAGCAAACGAGCGGCCGATAGCAGCCACCCTCCCCAGCAACCTGAGCAAGAACAGGATATCCGCCCCCTCACCCCCGGACTCTACCAGAGTCAGACTACAGCTGGTGATGGAAGAGCTGGGATCAGACTACATCAATGCTAGGTGGGAATTTCCCGGGAAACCTGTATACATTGTACAACCGTATAGCGGGTTATTTTCATATGGTGGACATTTTCGTATATATTTCGTATGAATAGCATATCATACAAAAATTAATTATTCTACCGCAATAGATTCAAAGTTACTATCCTGAGCTGTACGAATACATAAATGGGTCATTCGTACGAAAATTTGCACCAACGAAAATCACCCGCTATAATATAATAAATGATAGTATATACGCTTGGTGGGAAGTTCCTGGGACCTGTTTTATATTGTACAGCGTATAGAGCAAACATTTTTTTCGAGGGGCTTAATTTTTCGCTGTTTTCGTGAGTTATAGCAATCCTCGTGAAAATTAGGTTCACGAAATGGCATAGCTAACAAAAGATTATTGATACTGGATATGTATTATAATAATAATAATTATATAGTGTCCCAACAAATCCCAAGGACGTAGTAGTTGGAACACTTCCAAAATTTTTTCTTTATATTCTCCAGTTTTGTTGGTTCGCCCGGCCATCCCAAGAGTTACATAGTAACGCAATCCCCGACAGTGGACACGGTGGGGGACATGTGGCGTATGGTGTGGGAGCAGCGTGTGTGTGTAATAGTTGTGCTCACGTGTGAGGGGGAGGTGGTCCAGTGGTGGCCGGAGGAGGGGACAAGGCAGACCCACCCCCTCGTTGTGGGTAGAGAATGGACACAAGGTGAGGAGCAGCTCTGTGATAGCCGGCATTTTTGTAAAATATATTAAGAAATTGTCTTGTCCTCGCATCTCCCCCACACCCTACACACCTCACACACCCCACACACCCCACACACCCCACATGCACACTATACTAAAACATCAGATTTAAGTGAGTATTTCGTTTGAGTTAGTAACGGGAATAGGACACAATTTCTCCCACACAAATTATATTTTTTGTATACCCTCAAACACACACAACCCCCCCACACCACACACCACACACCACACACCCACACTTTAGGTCCGCTCAATGTCACTACCACAAGCGAGAGTGTCTCCATGACGAACCCTGACCTCCTAGTACGGTCATGTGACCTGCACAGCTCGGCAGATAACGAGCGAGAGACAGTTACCATGTACCACTATACGGCATGGCCACAAAACTCCGCCCCTTCCTCTGTGGGACATGTAGCCGACATGTATCACAACATGCTCAAATCAAGACTGCAGCAAACAGTCAGCTCTGTGAGTACTACGTTATATGCATGCAGCCTGTGTTGGTGGTGAGTAATTAGTCACAATAAAAGATGCATCTTGTAGCCCTTTGAAATGCCTGTCTAACGATGTGTTTATTAATACCCTCAAGTTGGGGCGTTGCCCGGTTTCGGTGAAACGAATAGTATTATGCATTATACCCTCATGCATGCAGCCTGTGTTGGTGGTGAGTGCTATGGGAGGAGGGAGGTCTGGTTGCTTTGCTGCCGTGGCGATTGCTCATGAGCTCATGGTATCACCTGACCCGAACCCTCCAGTCTGGGACTACCAGGACCCGAATATACTGGATCAGGTCAGTCAAATCGTAGATTTAAATCCCTCTCCTTCTATAGTCTAATCGAGTGTAGCAACTATAGAATGAGAAGTGCAGTGTTTAGGAATTGTCCTTGTGAGATATGACTACATCGATCGTTTGTTCGGGGACTCTTTCAGCTGCCATAACTTGAATTCCGTTCATTCAATTTCAACTATTTTATGATTTTCTGAAAGCTTAGAAAGAGACCTTTCAAATGATGTCATCAAGAAGTATTTGCTAATTAATTTCTATACCATGGTCCAAGGCCGAATTGATACTTTACTTTTTAACTAATCTTTCCGCTTGTGTAGGTAATTCGTGGTATTCGGATGTGTCGACCTGGACTGGTGGAGACTGCTCATCAGTACGAGGCTTGTCACCTGATATTAGAGGGGGTGCTCTCTGGCCCCCCACGAGGGGGCAAGGGGGGTAAAAACAAGAAAGGGGAGGGACGGAAATGGAACCCTTTTAGGAAGAAATCTCTGGTAGGTGTAAACATAGATTATTGTACCCGCTTATACGGTACCTTGATTATAATTATTGTAGATCCACTAATTATTATGTATTCATGTAGGGTAATAAAGAACGACTAGTTGAAGAGGTGGACCTTGATGACACACTACTATTCTAGTAACACTAACACTCCATTAATTCTTAATAGCCATTTTTATCCCATGTATGATATTTGCAGAATCTCCATATGCTGCGCATACTAAATAAAATGAAATTTTGAGTATTGCCACGGAAACAATGATTCGTTGATTGATTGTATTGATTGAACACACAGCATACGAACAATTATTATAAACACAAATCAACGCTTGTTCAGTTTGGAGGTATAGAGTTTCTGTTTAGCTAGAGCTCTTTTCCTGCGTATATCTTCCTGAGAGTATTTTGGGGCTGCCACTTTTGTCAACTTGCAGGGGTGTGGTCCAGCGAGCTGTGGGGGGTTCAATCCTGCCCCCTGCGTTGGCAGCTGTGGGGTGTCTAATCCCACCCCCTGTGTTAGCAGCTGATCGATGAAATCATTGTCTCCAGTGGAACCCCATTCATCATCAGTACAAGGTGTAGACTGTACTTGTGGCCTCGAGGTAACAACAGATCTAGTTTGATAGATTGAAGGGGATTTAGCTTTCCTCCTTAATTCAATGGCAGGTCTGGTCGAAGGAAATTTCTTGATTGTTGAAGGTTTGTTTAAACAAATTTTCTGAGCTTGACGATTTAATCTGTTCCTGGAATCTAGTAACTTCTTTCCCGTATTTTGTCCAGTTTTTGAGTCAGATGTTCGATAATTTGTAGTAGTGGGTGGGGCCGTTTTTCGCCCGGGAGGGGTGGTGGTGTCGACTTGTAGCGCTACCTGCGACCAGAACCAATCATCTTCACACTCTTTGTAGCCTTCTTTAGGGTCACAGGGTTCACTGCCGCCCTCGACAGGTTCACAATTATCGTCTTTTTCTTCATCCGAGAAATTTAGTCGAGTATTGCACTCTACAAAATTTAATATCACAATTACTGCTCATTATTATTATTATTGAAGATCTTACCGGGTGAGGGTTCAAAGGTCATTCCCTCCTGTGCAGTGGCCTTGTGTTCTGTCAGAGCCTCTCTGAGTTTTTGAGCAATCACATTGAGCTGGTGGAGATCTGTGTGGGCGTGTGTGTGTGTGAGGGGGGCATTTACTTATTACTAATAAATTATTCCTAACTTAGCGATTTTACATGTCTCAATATACAAGTAAGGCATGTTTAATTAGCATTGAGTAGAAATAATTAGTATTATCTGGGCAGCCTAGTGGTGCCTCAGTTCTCTATGCATGAGCAAAACTGCCATAGTGTGTGTGTGTGTGTGTGTGGGTGTGGTAAGGACAAGGCCGAACCTGACGAGTTGTCTGAGTGTCGTGTCTTGCGTGACCGTGTGCTAACAGTGGGACTGAGGTCAGTCCAGAGACAAGTGGTCTTACCAGTGCTCGCTTTATGAGTGTTCGGAGACTCCTGTGTGGGGGGGGGGGGGTTAAAAAGAGGATGTGTGGCAGTAAGGCAATAGGGGAGAGTACAATACACACTGGTAACAAAACATTGGAAACAGGAGGCTATAAAGAAGGAAAGGGGAATATGTTATAGTCAGGGATGTTCCCACACTGGTCGGTGGTGGTGGTTGGTACTAACCACCTCTAGACAATAATAACCATCTCTTAGGTCTAGTTTACTACATAAAAGAGGAACATTTGTGTGTTGAATTAAGGATTGAAAATGTGCCATCATTTTGAACATTTTGGGCACATGGAGATGCATGGCAATTTACGGGGGAGTATAGTGGGGTAAAGCTTTGGGCCTTACGTACGTTGAACGGGAAGAGAGCTAGGAACCTCTCTGTGGTGGGGTGACTCCCATTGCCGGGGGGAACGTCCTCTGTACTGTAGTCATACGTCACCGTGAGGTCGTGCACGGAGGGAGAGCTGGTTTCCATGGAAACTAGAGCCGGGGTAGAAGGAGTATCTGTATTAATTAAAATACAACATATGTAATTTTTAGCTACAGAGTGTGCGTGTATACACATAATATCGGTACCTGAGGTAGTTGATTTGACGGCTAGAGGACTACTGCTGGAGACGGGCACAGGTGGCGATGGTGGAGGTATCTCTTCCTCTGATTTATTGCCCTTTTCGTATACACTGACTCTTGACTTCTTAGCCCTTCGTGAGAGCTTAGTACGAGGCATATCTAGTAGTAATTTATCATATCCATATGTCAATAGTAGAGAAAAAGAAGACTTCGTTTGAAAACTTAAATTTATGGTGAGCATTAAATGGAGAATTCTAAGATGACCTTTGACCTTTATTTGATAATCAATATTGGGGATTTCCCTTTAGTGTGACAGTAAAACATTCTATCGCGCATGCGCGAAACCATGTGCGACAATGGAGTAGCAAGTAGGTTTGTGCTAATTGGTTGGTATCTTGTCATCCCGAGGAGCAAATGGATACAAGTGTGAACTGCCATTTGAGAAAAGGCAGAGATGTGGACACTGTTGACCCTCCTGTTGATATGGCCTTGCTTTATCTCAAAAGGTAGAGAGAATAAATAATTATATGAAAATGTGTATTTTTTAATATGATTTCTATAGTTTCATGTGTGCATATATCTGGCCCTGGAGAGCTGAGTGTTTGGAGTGATAACAACGTAACCCTGGAGTGTGTGGGTGAGGGTGTCTTGGAATGGTTGTACAACGGGTCACCTCTGATGGGCAACGTTCATACTGCATTCCCGCGCCCCGGTATCGTTGTCCTAGTACTGAGTGTTGTCACTGCCCCGGAGACGGGAGTCTACACGTGCACCAACGGGACTAACTCTCACTCTATCAGCCTGTTGGTTAAAGATGGTGAGGTTTAAGCAAACAATTATACAGTGACGTGCCCTAGAAATTTAGCAATAGTGACAGTCCATTTACAATCCACAATCTCGAGATTGCCTCTTGCCAAAATAGAGGCTATTTTCGATCCTCAATTCAACACACAAATCAAGCCTCTTTTATAGTCTAATATAGGCCTAAGAAGTGGTTATTTTCTATCTAGAAGTGATCAGTACCAACCACCACCACCGACCAGTGTGGGCACATCACTGAATAATAGTACACAGACAACACTCAATGTTTTCTATATTGCTACTATTCTAGTTTACTAAAACCATTCTTACTGTTTAGTAACTAGGTGAATGGCTTTCTTTCTCTTCAGCTCGAAACAGAGACTACTCTAGGGGTGGAGAGTACGACACTGTGTTAAGTTCGGTCGTAGGGGGTGTGGTCGGAGTGGGTGTGGTCGCAATATTCATCGGACTGGGCGTGTGTGTGATCATGGCATGCGTTCTACACAAAGAAAAAGGTGTGTACATTCTTCACAGGGATCGAAATTTGATCCAACCAAATGTAAATACCGTAAGTTTGACCTTTAACTGTTTCCACTTGTGACCTCATGCGGCGTATCCTGAGGCAATACTATGAATTCCTTATACGCTTAGTTGTGTTTAATGAACCGATTGCTAAGTGCCCGTGGTTTGGCCTGGGGGACTAACTTTGTTAGTACAGCTATGCTAGCCAGGAACTACATCACTGGCTACGTGGCAGCCTGTGAGGGATCAGATATACAACAGTACACTGGCTTCACTGCACAGCAAGTAATACAGTATAGCGCAAAATTTTCGAGGCAATTGAATTTTGTGGAATGGCCTCTAATTGAATCAATTAATGTCGCGCTATTTGGTCATTTCGTGTATCTAATTTTCGTGTAGGATTGCTAACCCACAAAAATTAAGCCCCTCAAAATATTTCGCTCTACACGGCACAAGACACCTTTTGATGTGTTGTAGTCTTTGGCATTGAAACTACTATAGCGCATAATTATAGTTATGTACCACCAAATATATCCCAGTGATGTGTCCAGGATTTTCAAAAAGTGGTAGCTATTTTCAATCCTCAATACACAAATTTGCCTCTTATAATATGTGGTAAACTAGACCTAAGAGATGGTTATTTTGTATCTAGAAGTGGTTAGTACCAACCACCACCACCGACCAGTGTGGGCACATCCCTGGCTATAATTATAGAAGATTGCCTTTTTCATGTTCATATTCTACAAAACTCCATTCCTATTCCCATGCAGTACGGTATGGGGACGAAATGGACTACGAGATAAAAGAAGAATATTTTGCCACCCTCAATTTAAACGCCCTCGAGGCACTCAACCCAGAGGTCAGAGCGCACATCGACTTAGACTTTCTCGCACAAGTAACAAACACTGACCCGGCCCTTCTCGATAAGTATAAACCACACCCACAAACAACAGATGAACAAAACATCGGCGGCGGCGTGGAGTCTAACCGTGTCAGCCCGAGTCGCATCAGTTTAACGAGTGTTCATTTCGACGTAGTGACTAGACCGTTGAGACTGTCAGATTCCACCCCCATCACTCCGCATAGGAGACCGAGGTTGTCAGACTCCACCCCCATCACTCCGCATAGGAGACCAACTTCGTATATATCGACCCCCACGTCCCCTGCTCCTAGCATGAGGCATCAGATCGGGATAGTAGATCTAGATTCAAGCAGCGAGGGAGAGAAACAGAGCTTCCTGAGAATGCTCAAAATGGTGGAGTCAGTGGAGAGCGGAGGATTGCCACAGGACAGAAGTCCTAAAACTCTATAGCTATATAATTTATTATCGAGCTAACAGTTAAAGAAGAGATTAATCTGTGCATAATTATACTGTTTGCTGTATCACACATACAGTGCAAGCTGCTATTTTGAGCTGTAAAATAAATTATTGGCAACAACAAATGACTTCAATTTTAGTTCCCCGCGTGTGCATGAGGCATAAATAATGACAGGATTCATTTTATATAGCCATAATTATCTTACACGAATTACGAAGAGATGCTGTTATTAAAAACATCCTTTAAAGCACACACACACACAGTTATAAGTGTTTGTGTATATAAATATAAATTATTGTACACGTTTCCTTGTTTTATTGTGGAGAATATCATCAGTTCTAGTGTCAAAAGCACACACATGCACATATGCAGTTAAGTGGTGTTTGTGTACTTACATACATATAATCATTGTACAAGTTTCCTCCCCACTATATACCCGGGTAAGTTTGTATATCAACACTCATGACCATGTGGGTAACAAGTCAAAGTGTCAGTTTATAAATTTCTCTCACACTGCGATTAAATAAGAAATAACTGTGACTTCATAATATAGAACTCATCGGAACACACAGTACAGAGCAAATATTCACAAGTACAAGAGCTTAAAAAAACAGAAGATAAAATCCCTACTATACTGTGTAAGCTGTTATCAAGAGTAGATAGATAGGATCTCGTTTACTCTTGCTCTATAATTAATATAATATATAAAAGAGAGATAATAATATGCATGGTGTACGGCAATCGATAAAACTACTGAGTTAAAATCACACACACTAGAGAGAGGTCATGTGGGGGGGCTATACGTTGCTGTTCCCGTAGTTGGGTGGGGGGTCGCTGGGGTCAGCGTTTTGGCGAATCCTGTTCTGTTTCTCCAGCGTATTGAATGACGAATGAGTCGTGAGATCATCCGGCATATCAAATGGAGACGGCTCCTATAATTAGAAAAGAAAAATAAGACTAAAAAGTTGAAGAGAATACGTCTCGATGGTACATTTGTATCTAAAAATGTTGGCCACTGTGAAAATTATGACTTCATTTTATATATGCTTTATGTGGTTGACAAGTATGCCAGGGACTTTATACATGTATGGAAAATGCTTAGATAGAAGCGCTTTTTAACAAGGAATCCAATGGTATATGACATTTGGAAAGTATGACAAAGTTATGACAACATTGTGAGGGCCGAGACTATAATTATTGTACAGTGAGAATGGAGTATAAATGTGCGTTGTGTTATTTTCTTACCTCGGCCTGTTGTTTCCTGCTGTGGGTTTTAGGTACGAACTTTGTGGATGTCTCAATCCAAGTCATTCCTCTGTATATGTGCGAGTGATAGGGGTGTGGTCAATTATATCATACCAGCCAGTTATAATTTATTATAGCTACTGATTGAGACACTGTTAGGATTGAAGCTGGTACACACACACACAGGCACACGCCCATGCTAAACTATAAGCCAGCTCTTCACTTTAGGGAGTAGCAAAATAAAATTCACATTCGAAAGGAACGCACCGTTTTCCCTTTCCCTTCATACGACCACCTGCAGTCTTCTTACCACCGCCACTCTTGGCCTTTGATTTCACATCTGTGTGTGTGTGTGTGTGTGTGTGTGTGTGTGTGTGTGTGTGTGTGTGTGTGTGTGTGTGTGTGTGTGTGTGTGTGTGTGTGCGCGTGCGTGCGTGCGTGTGTGCGTGGGGGGGAGGGGGGGACAGTCACGAGACACTGTAGATTGAAGCATATAACTATCGAAGCTAAATTTGTGAACTATAGAAGGCCGAGTGCAATTTACTTTTTGTTTATAGGCAGGAGTGCATGAATAGGATATAAGTAACTACTGCCTAAGCATGCCAGTTTAAATTCTTTATAGAATGTAGCTCCTATAGTCTGCCACTAGACTGTGTGATTGTTTGTAAGGAGATGCCAAGAGGTGGTACTTAGTTACTGTTGTTACGGCTGATTATTGTGGGAGGATAATTTAATTTTAACTGGCCAGTGAATGCTTCAAAGAATCTGTTAACGTGTTGTATATGGACTAGGTCAGACTTCAATGGATTGCATGTTTTCATTGCAACATAATTGTACAGTATCTGGTGACTGCCACACACACGCGCTGTTTACATGTGTTGTCATTGGTTCTATGGATTAGAGGTTAAACTTTAATGTTTTCATAATTACACCATAATCTTGTACAGCTCTTTCATGTAGAATGATTGGTATGCTTAAACCCGCCACAGTACATACCGTGTGTATAAGAGGACATGGCACATGCATGCATACGCATACGACCACTTGGGTATACTTGCCACACTGATATACACACTGATATACACATCGCAAAAGGTAGATTTTGTAGCATGTACATATATATATACACATGTATGTAATCACAATACACATGTAAAGTATATTTGCGTTGAGTTCGACCCTGGTAGCTTTATGTACGTGGTGGGCAAGTATGCCTGGGACTTCTATATGAAAAATACTAACTTTTAGCTGGTTTGAAGCTTACCAGCTCTACAGCATATAGATAGAAGCGCTTTTTAACAAGGAATCCAATGGTATATGAAAATTTAAATTTCAGTGAAGTATGACAAAGTTATGACAACTTTATGAAGGTCAACCTCAACACAAATAGCACAAGCATACGTGCACCGGGGTACTTGTCACACTGATATACATTCCTCACTGTAACTGGACGACTGGTGGGAGCTCTTGGAACAGCAAGTGCAGTAACACGCCAGCACTAGCACGAGGAGGAATATGATGACTGCCACACCCCCGAGCACACTCAGCACAATTATCAACGTCTCGCTGATCACAGGAGGTGCTGTAAGAAATCACATGACATTAATTAATTAATATTAAAATTAATATATAAATATAATGTATAGGTCATAATTTTGTGGGGGGAACGAACGTTTTGTAGGTTGTGTTCGGAAGCTGATGGTGATGTTTGCGCTCACGCCAGGGGCTAAAATGCAAGAGTAGGTCCCTGTGTCCGTAGATAGTGGGTTGGTGAAGACAAGGTTATTGCCAACTTGAGTGGCAGACGGGGGCAGACTGAGTCGACCAACACGCCCCCAGCGTAGAGTAAGGACGTTACTGACACTCGAGGAACAGTTGAGTTGTGTTGTTTCACCAGCAAAGACTTGTCCGGGAGGACCGGCGACAGTGGGCGGTGAGGGTGCTGTGTGTGTGTGTGTGTGTGTGTGTGTGTGTGTGGAGGGGGAGTTATCTAAGCTTTCAGAAAATCATAACATTTTTGACATTGGATCAACGGTACTAAAGTTAAGGCTGTTGAATGTTCAACTACAACCCCCCCCCCTCCGTTTAACCAATGGTTCGGAACATGTCATAACTATACTAAACAGTGTACAAGATTACAAGACACTTACGTTGTGTGGAAAATTCTCCCTGAAAGAAGAACGGAGATGTTCCCATCGCATTGACAGATGCAACACGCACGTCATACGAAGCACTTGGTATTAGATCCATCAACATCACCATGGTGATATTGCCGTTCACAGTCCTCGTGAGAATGTCGCTAGGAGTGGTCCAATCATTGAGACGCTCTTTGTATTGTATGAGGTATTCGTCCACCTGACCCCCGGGAAACATCCAGGAAATTAGAGCCGTTTGATTGGATATTTGGTCCACGGTGGGAGCGAATAAAATCGGTTGTGGCACATCTGTGTGTGTGTGTGTGTGTGTGTGTGTGTGTGTGTGTGTGTGTGTGGGGGGGGGGTCATATACAATATTAATAGCGGACAATACTAATTCTTTAGCAGAGGAGCATGGCGATTATATCAGGTGATGTGCCCACACTGGTCGGTGGTGGTGGTTGGTACTAACCACCTCTTAGGCCCATGCATGTACATGTCAAAGAGGCAAACGTGTGTGTTGACTTGAAGATTGAAAAAAGTCACCACTTGGGAAAATTGTGGGCAAATCACATTCTGTAAGCTGCTGCTCTTACACAAAGCAAAGGCTGAGTCACACATACACTGGGCCAACATAAGCATGGTGGTTGACTTATACAAAGCTATTCTAACACAACACTTACCCAGTGACTGGGTCATGATGGTGATGGTGGCAGCATCTCCTCTACCAGCCGTGTTCACAGCCAACACCTCAACTCTGTGGGGAGGGGCAGGGATCGATAAGTAACTGTACGTTCAAATAAATCAGCGACACATTTTTGTACTAGGGATACACATGTACTGTACAAATGTGTACATTAATTATACTGCCAGGAGATTATAATGTGAATATAAAAATTACCGTATTACTAGAATATTTTGCGGGTAAAAAACCTTTGCGAATGAGCCAAATCAGCAGAAAATTTGACCTTTTGCGATCTAACTATTGCGTTCTGGCAAGGATTGTGTGTATTTACTAGTTTAGGTTTTGCTGGTTTTATTGTTGCAAATTGGTCAACCATCGCAAAGTTCGCAAATGTTTGATGCTCGCGAAACATTCTAGTAATACAGTATAGTGTTTCAGACATTTCCCTAGCACATATAATATCAGGAATAGACAGCTTTATCAAAGAGGAAAGCCTAGACAAAAAAAACCTAACACTATTCTAGAAGCAGACCTACAATATATTATACAAGCTTCAAACAAGATCAAGCTTCAATCGTCAGTACACAACAAACCCATCCTATGGTGATTCCATATCTTCTATGTAGTATATTGTATAGCGGGTATATTTCGAGGGTGAAAAACCTTTGCGAATCAGCCAAATCAGCAGAAAAATTGATCTCTTACGATCTAACTATTGCGTTCTGGCAAGGATCGTGTGTATTTACTAGTACTGATTTAGGTTCGCAGGTTTTATTGTTGCGAATTGATCAACCCTTGCAAAGTTCACAAATGTTTGATGCTCACAAGTCAATATGGTACACAAACATACATTCTTGTGGTGAATCTATCTTCCTAGTAAAAGTATGGTTCAGGGATGTGCCCACACTGGTCGGTGGTGGTGGTTGGTACTAACCACCTCTAGACAACAACAACCACTTCTTAGGGCCTAGTTTACCACATAAAAAGGCAGATGCTGAGATTAAATACTGAAATTAGAGTGACAATTCTGGGCATACCATATGCTAGAATAGTAATATTGTAGCCGTAACCATAATTACACAGTATAGTGGGTATATTTCGAGGGTATAAATGTTTGTGGTTTTCGCTGATTAAGCATGTACCGCGAACACTTATACCCTCGAATTTAATATATCGCATGCATGCATGCTGCAGAAAGGCTGCTATTCCGCGAAAACCTGGTCTTTCTACGAAAGCTTATACCCTCGAAATATATCCGCTATACGGTGTATAACTATACAGACAGTCAACTCACTCATAAGAAGTACTGCCCACAAGGTCGACTGGTGGACTGGGGGTCCCACCATTGAAGAGAAACAGAGAGGTCTTTGTCAGAGGAATCTCGCTGAATGTTGATGCTCCTACTACTCTATAGCGCATGATGTACTGAGTGACTGGGCGACCACCATTATCAGTCGGTAGCAGCCAGGAGAAACTGAGACCAATGGCACTCACACCCTCGCCAGTCAGGTTAAGAGGCATTGAAGGAGCTGAGGAGTGGTAAAGTAAAGGTATAGTCAGGGATGTGCCCACACTGGTCGGTGGTGGTGGTTGGTACTAACCACCTCTAGACACAAGTAACCACCTCTTAGGCTAGTTTACCACATAAAAGAGGAACATTTGTGTGTTGAATTGTGGATTGAGATTGAGGAATGATTAACATGTAGTCACCACTATGGCACATCATTGGGTACAATGCAATGTAGTCGATCAGTTAGAGTAACCCCACTCACACACGCCTACACCCACCCACACACACGCACACGCACACGCACACGCAGCCTAAAACAAGCCAGTTTGTACAGTGCTAAAGTGCTAAAGCGCTAACAATAACTCTAACATGCCAGTTTTAATAGGCTACAGAATTCAGCTTCTAAATGAACCTCCTCTGAAAACACTAGATATACAACCCATACTTTTAAGTGGCCATAACTAAAACACCATTGAGCTTCTAAGTAACATAATTGTTCTGCTGTTTTCTCGTCGTAACTATGTTTGGTCTGGCTAATGGTGATCAAGTGTTTTGCCTACTTATATGAAATATGCATATGGGAAGTTTAAGTTAAATATTTCCCATTCTCTTTGCCAAAAGTGTGTGTGTTGTACTTGAGATGATTTACACCATGCTTGTTGTGTCTAAGTGGTCTTTTTGTGTGTGCCATCAAATATGCACCTGTGGTTAAGCTCATTTTAGGCCAAGCCATACAAGGGTCAGGTAAGCCCATATTTGTGTGAGATTAGACTCTTTATTTGTGGTATTCATTGCACATAGTAGCCGTATTAGTGGTATCTCATTCACATTGTGTGTGACCACTTGACTGTAATTAGTGCAGCCTGCTTATCACCAGCAAGTGCTAACACACAAGCATGCTCCAGTTTCCTGTGTGTGCCTCTTTCTCTAAGTCATGTGTTCACAATGAATGTTACATTTTTGGTTGAAAGGTTCCATAAACTTCTGAATTTTGTAGCCTAATTAAAACTGTATCTTAATTTTTCTAGTGTTATATAATTGTACATGCATGTACCTCCACAATACACACTCCACAATACACACACCCACACACCCACACATCACACACTCCACACATCACACAGTACACATACTCCACAATACACACACCCACACATCACACACTCCACACATCACACAGTACACATACTCCACAATACACACACCCACACATCACACACTCCACACATCACACAGTACACATACTCCACAATACACACACCCACACATCACACACTCCACACAGTACACATACTCCACAATACACACACCCACACATCACTCACACACCCACACATCACACACTCCACACATCACACAGTACACATACTCCACACATCACACAGTACATACTCCACACATCACACACACATCACTCACGATCCACTATCGTTGAATTAGTCACAAAGTCTGAAAAAACTCCGATCCCCCGGGAGTTGTTCCCGGCAACCTGAACGCTGTACTCTGACCCTTTTTCCAGTTCAGTGAACGTATATGTGAGGGTGGTGGGCTCGGACACTATGTCTGTGCCAAGGTCAACATTGTTGCTATCTCGGAGGCTGACAAACCAAGCTTCAGGTGAAGAGGTTGTAGCAACACTGGGAACAGGAGGCTGTAAAGAAGGAAAGGGGGAATCCGTTATATCAGGGATGTGCCCACACTGGTTGGTGGTGGTGGTGGTCCACCTCCAGACACAAATAACCATCTCTTAGGCCTAGTTTACCACATAAAAGAGGCCAGTGATTGAGATTGGATTGAAAATAGAAAATTTGGCTGAGAATGTGTGTTGTCTATGGTTACAGACAGTTATGTCATGTGATGAGTAAAAAGGGCGTGTTAGAATGTTAGGTGTGTGTGGGTGTGGGTGTGTGTGGGTGTGCTCACCAGCCACTCTGCAACGAGGGTTGTAGACGTGGGACTGGTCAGTGTAACCATACGAGGAGCACCAAGCCCTACACATAACAAGACCAGTAATTAAACCACATGAAAGGAACTGCCTACTATATATGATATGATGATAAAACAAGTACAAAGGCTGGCTAACATAACACACACACACATACACACTTACTTAGGGAGAGAGTCATGGCTGATATCATAGCAGATTCACTAGAGCCAACAGCATTGTTAACTGTCACTGTAATATTGAAGAGTGTAAATTCATTTAGACCAAGAATCTGGGTTGATTGTAGAGAACTGTCGCCAGTGAGAGGTATCTCTCTAACTCGTACTATTCCATCGAATACTTCCACTGTGACCCCGGTGATAGGGCTCAGCCCGTTGAGTCCGTTAGTCCAGGAGAGGTCCAGACTGGTCTCTCCAATATTGGAGACCATCAGGTTAGTGGGGGGAGAAGGGGGGACTGTGTGTGTGTGTGGGTGTGTGATGTGTAGGTGTGTGATATGTGAGAGTGTGTGAGATGTGTGGGTGTGTGAGATGTGAGTGTGTGATGTGAGGGGTGTGTGATATGTGGTGTGATATGTGAGGAGGTGTGTGCATGTGATGTGAGGGTGTGTGTGGGGGAGGCTTACCTTGAATGATAACTTCCACACTGGCATTTGCAGAACCAACTTCATTTGTTGCGACACAAGTGTAAGTACCGCCGCTGGTTGTAGTCAGTCCTGACCTCATTAGAGTGGACAATCCACCAGCAGAGTTAATGATAGCTCCACCAGCGCCATTAGTCAGAAGTGACCCTTCATGGAACCAGGTTATAACAGAGACTGGGACAGAGTCAGAGATACAGGAGAGAGATATGGTTCCAGTTATGAAGACCATGTTAGAG